>NC_057803.1:98952223-99133760 GCF_018294505.1 Triticum aestivum
GGGCCCCGCGGGCCGGCGCGGTGGGAGGCGGCGGAGCGCCACGTGGCGTTCGCTGAGAGGGCGCGGGCGGCGGCGGACGTTGTCGAGTTAGGGGTGGAATGATCCGCGAATTTTCGGGGAAGATGCTATTTTATAGGTAGAGGGAGCTAGGAGAGTCCAAATGAGGTGCGGTTTTTAGCCACACAATCGTGATCGAACGCTCTAGATGATGGAGCAGGTTTTGGTGGGTTTTGGGCCAAATTGGAGGGGTGTTGGGCTGCAACACACACGAGGCCTTTTCGGTCCCTCAGTTAACCATTGGAGTATCAAACGAAGTCCAAATGGCACGAAACTTGACAGGCGGTCTACCGGTAGTAAACCAAGGCCGCTTGGCAAGTCTCGGTCCAATCCGGAAATGTTTAATCCCCACACACGAAAGAAAGGTAGAAAATACCACCGGAGGAGAACGAAGCGCCGGAATGCAAAACGGACAACGGGGAAAATGCTCGAATGCATGAGACGAACACGTATGCAAATGCAATGCACATGATGACATGATATGAGATGCATGACAACGATAACAACACACAGAGACAAAAACCCGAACCCGAGGAAATAAATTAACTTAACGCCGGAAACGGCAAGAGTTGGAGTACAAATTGGGAAAGTTACATCCGGGGTGTTACAATCAAGTACCAAACATATGGCACCTCCGAATTCTGCATGCGTTCAGCTTGATGACGCCCCTCGAACTCTTGATCAGCAGAGGGTCGAGGGAGAGTTTCATCAGCACAATGGCGTGGTGACGGTGATGGTGATGCAATCCGATTAGGGCTTTGCCTAAGCACTATGTGAATATGACCGGAGGAGTAAACCATGGAGAGAGACGCCGCACATGGCTTGGAACAATTGGTGTGTCTCCAAGGGGTACCCTGCCCACGTATATAAAGGAGGGAGAGGAGGAGGCCGGCCACCAGGGGCGTGCCAAGAGGGGGAGTCCTACTAGGACTCCAGTCCTAGTAGGATTCGGTCCCCCCCTTTTTCCTTCTCATGGAGGGGGAAAGAGGGAAGGAGAGGGAGAGGGGGAAAGGAAAGGGGTGTCGGTGTCAAAATCGGCGGATCTCGGGTAGGGGTTCCCGAACTGTGTGTGTGAGGTCGATGGTAATAGGAGAGAGGGGACACGATGTTTACCAAGGTTCGGGCCCTCTCTATGGAGGTAATACCCTACTTCCTGCTTGATTGATCTTGATGAATATGAGCATTACAAGAGTTGATCTACCACGAGATCGTAATGGCTAAAACCCTAGAAGTCTAGTCTATGTGATTATAATTGTCTATACAGACTAAACCCTCTGGTTTATATAGACACCCGAGGGGACTAGGGTTGTACAAAGTCGGTTACATAGAAAGGAAATAGTACATCCGGCCACCTAGCTTGCCATCCACGCAAAGGAGAGTCCTATCTGGACACATGAGAAAGGCTTCTATCTTGTATCCTCATGGCCCAATAGTCCGGCCCATGCCCAACAGGCCAGACGCCCGAGGACCCCTTAGTCCAGGACTCCCTCAGTAGCCCCCGAACCAGGCTTCAATGACGAGGTGTCCGACGTGCAGATTGTCTTCGACATTGCAAGGCGGGTTCCTCCTCCGATTACTTCAAAGTCCCTGACTTAAAGAGAAGTATTCAGCTTTCCATTTAATGTCGCGGCCATCGGCTTCCACGCCTTCCAGACTTCAGCTTCCACGTGTCGAGCGAATACAAGAGGTCGGGGTATTTTTGCACATACCACCTTGACCATACAAGAAAGGCATCTATTTAAAGAGATTAGATCTCAGATCCATTCCACATCCTGCGGAAAAATCCTCAGAGCTCGCTAGGAGGAACTGATAACCCACAAGTGTAGTGGATCTATCATGGCCTTTTAGATAATTAAGAGTGTCGAACCCAATGAGGAGCAGAAGGAAATGATAAGCGGTTTTCAGCAAGGTATTCTCTACAAGCACTGAAATTATCGGTAATAGATAGTTTTGTGATAAGGTAATTTGTAACGAGTAGCAAGTGTAGCGACCAGAAACAGTCCGATCTCTGTGCTCAGGTGTCATCCCTGGATCAGTAATGCGGACACCACACAGTACTTGAAGGATTTATAACAGAGTAGCAATCACACACTTGTTACATCGAGTGTCTCAATAGAGAACTTATTACAATAAATATGGCTTAAGGCCATCTAATAACGATAACATGGGAAGGCTTGGAAGATAAGTGAGTCCATCAACTCCAACGGCATCACTGAGTATAGAACCATGACCTAGAAACTCCGTAATCGTCGTCTGAAAAGTCTGCAACATTAACGTTGCAGCCTGAAACGGGTCAGCACATGGAATATGCTGGCAAGGAAACTCATAGAGAGTAATGGAATGAAACAACTATTCTATATGCATATTTGGCTGGTGGAAATCTCTATGGTTATAGTTTTGCGTAAAGCCAATTTTTCCCTACTGCAAAGGAATAAATTTTATTTAACTATCATGGTAGTTGTTAAACATTGAGAATGGTTGACAGCATCCTCAATCCCAATTAAGCATCATCATTAAACAAAACCCAACAAAATTAAATCTTAGGGTAACATGTTGAGATTCACATGATAATCCAGGTACTAGATACTCAAGTTGTCCATAACCGGGGACACGGCTAACCATGATTAGTTTATACACTCTGCAGAGGTTTGCGCACTTTTCCCCACAAGACTCGATCACCTTCGTTTGGTTTCTCGCACTACATGGTGTTTGAGAAGACGGATGACCGAGACATAGTCTTTTAGCACCTTACGATGGATAGACCGTTACACCTACTTTCCCCTACATCTGCTAGTCTACCCTGTAAGAGTTTGCACGACTTAATCAACTATGCTAGAGCCCATAATAGCTTGTGGCTGCACACAGAAGTTTCTAGTATGAAAAATCTCATGATCCCTTTTGGCCTGGGTGGTGGTCCATAAAGAAAATCAGGCAATCCTGGAATACCCAGGTACCTCAATCCACCCAGATGTGTGTTTAAGTTTCCACCTTAGATAAACCATTAATTTAACAAACTCGCATCTGTCATGTATTTCACTCACCCAATCCACGTCTACTAGCATAGCATAGCAATAGTAAGCGAACGTAGAAGTAACTCCCAAAGGTTTGATAATACAACAGGTAATAGGTACTACATCAACTACTTCCCAAACCCACAATTTAATTAGATCCTAATCATGCAATGTTTGAGGATTGATCTAATGCAATAAAACTGGGTAGTAGGAGGTATGATCAAAGTGTTACTTGCCTTGCTGATGATCCGCGAAACCTAGAGATTCGAAGTAACAGGTGGCGCACTCCGGGCATTCTATCACAGACAAACAAACAAGCATACAATAAGTATTCATCTAATGCACAGGTAAAACTAAAATAAGAGATCTAACCTGAAAGTTCAACTTAAGAACTCCGGTTTGCAAAAAGAATCAAATCAAACGAAGCAACGAAAGTCAAACGGCAAAAGAAACAGGCTTCATTTACTATTCTGGATCTAGGGCAAATTTTACAGTGGCAAAAACTTGTTTAAGTTGGTTAAACAGATAGAGGGTTTCGAGACGAAACTCCAGGCGCTTGAATCACCTGATTCCGATAAACGAGTGAAAAGTTATACACTAACGAAAATCGGATCAGAAATCGCGATCAGAAAAATCGCGGATTTAATCCAAAAAAAAGATGAACGTTCGCTAGAACGAACGAACGAACGCTCGCTATTTAAATAAATCGGAAAAACCGATCTATTTAAAAAAACAAAACTAAAAAAACCGTCAGAAAAACCGAACGGTTTTTCGAAAAAAAAACGGCGTCTAAAAAAAACTACCCGGCAATTCCGGCGAGGTTCCGGCGACGGGGTGGTCGGGCGGCGGGGCGGCACGGCGCTGGCGGGCGGCGGCGGCGGCGGGATCCGGTGGCGAGGCGGCGGGGCGGCGCGGCGCGGGCGGCATCGGCGGCGCGGCGCGGGCGGCGCTAGGGTTCGGGGCGGCGGGGCGGCTCGGTGGGCTGCTGGGTCGGGCGCCCCGGCTTTAAAGGCCGGGCCCGGAGGAGTCTGGGCCTAACACAGCCTGTAGGTCGGTTTCGTTTTTTTTAATTATTCCACGCAGAAAAACAAATAAAAGAAATACCAAATGGACTCCAAAAATCCCAAAATAAATTTTCCCCGGCTTCTAAAATCAAGCCGCACAAGGTGAACATTTATTTGGGGCCTAAATGCAATTTTGAAAAACACACATTTTTCCTAAATTCAAATAAAATAATGAAAAACTCCGAAATAAAAACTTATTTGATTTTATTATTAAATCCTCAATATTTCTTTATTTTGGGAAAGTATTTTATTCCCTCTCTCATATTTTTGTAATAGAAATAATTGATGATAAAATAATTAAATCAAATGATCCTATTCTCAAAATTTGAGAAACCTCAAATATGAAAATAACGAAATCCCCAACTCTCTCCGTGGGTCCTTGAGTTGCATAGAATTTCTAGGATCAAAATAAAAAGCAAATAAAATATGATATGCAATGATGATCTAATGTATAACATTCCAAATTGAAAATTTGGGATGTTACAAACCTACCCCCCTTAAGATGAATCTCGCCCTTGAGATTCGGGTTGGCTAGAAAATAGGTGAGGGTGGTCCTTGAGCAAAACTTCCTCTCGCTCCCAGGTGGCTTCGTCCTCCGTGTGGTGGCTCCACTAAACCTTACAAAACTTGATAACCTTGCTGCGGGTGACTCGGTTGGCATATTCTAGGATCTCAACTGGTTTCTCCTGATAGGTCAAATCACTGTCCAACTAAATTGCTTCCAATGGCACTGTGTCTCTCAAGGGTATGTCAGCCATCTCCGTGTGGCACTTCTTCAGCTGAGAAATGTGGAACACATCATGAACTCCCGACAATCCTTCGGGCAATTCCAACTTGTAGGCCACTTCTCCCATACGTTCCAATACTCGGTATGGTCCTACAAACCGTGGAGCTAACTTTCCCTTAACACCAAAACGCTTTATTCCCCGAAGTGGGGATACTCGAAGATAAACTCTGTCTCTGACTTCGTAAACTGTCTCCTTGCGTTTAGAATCTGCGTAGCTCTTCTGCCTGGACTGGGCTACCTTGAGCCTATCGCGAATCAATTTCACTTTCTGTTCAGACTCCTTAATCAGATCCGGTCCAAACAACTGGCGGTCTCCAACTTCATCCCATGACAACGGTGTCCTGCACCTCCTTCCGTACAAGGCGTCGAAAGGGGCCATCTTTAAACTGGATTGATAGCTATTGTTGTAAGAGAATTCTACATATGGTAAATTGTCGTCCCAACTAGATCCATAATCTAGTGCACAAGCTCTCAGCATGTCCTCCAAAATCTGATTGACTCTCTCGGTTTGTCCATCTATCTGTGGATGAAAAGCTGTGCTGAACTCTAGCCTGGTACCCAAAGTTTCGTGCAACTGATTCCAGAACTTTGAGGTAAACTGGGTTCCTCTATCTGATACTATACTGCGGAACTCCATGTAAGCATACAATCCTGGTCATGTATATCTTTGCCAACTTAGCACTGGTGTAAGTGGTATTTACCGGGATGAAATGAGCTACCTTCGTCAACCGATCGACTACAACCCAAATCGAGTCATAGCCTGAACGAGTCCTGGGTAATCCCGTGATAAAATCCATGCCTAACTTATCCCACTTTAGGGATGGCAATTTTATCCATGGATCTGGATACCCATGGATACCCAGCCCAGTTGGGCAAGGGTATGGAGCACATTTTTGCCCATGGGTCCGCGGATATGGATACCCAGGAACAGCTGGGTTGGGCATGGTTATAGTTTGTGCTCCACGGATATCCAATGGATACCCGTATGACATGTGGGGCCATATGCCAGTGACAGTAGAAAGAACGAATCAATGGGAAATGGCAGGCAATACGTAACTGGTGCCATAAGCTATATGCTGCAAAATCAACCTCTGGTATGTCACACTGAAGGACTCATCGTATTACTTGTTGCCTACTTATGCATGTAGCTTATATTGACATTTGTGAGTGAATGATGTTGAGTTAATTTGATCTTTGGGAAGGCTTCATGCTGAAATTTCTATGCCCATGCAGCTCCATGGGTATGTGGGTATCCAGCGGGTTTGGGCATGGGCACAAGTTGTGCCCATGGATAATTTGGTGGATGGGCAGAGGGTAGGAAGATGGGTCGTGGGTTGGATTTGAACTAGCTCCACCCGCCCCAAACCCGACCCATTGCCATCCCTATCCCACTTCCATTCAGGTATCGGCAATGGCTGTAGCAATCCTGCTGGCTTCTGATCCTCTTTCTTTACTCTCTGACATACATCACAAACTGCTACATACTCCGCAATATCTTTCTTCATTCCGGTCCACCAGAAAGTATCCTTCAAATCCAAATACATCTTGGTATTTCCTGGGTGAATCGAATATGGTGAGTCGTGTGCCTCTTGCAGAATCAACTTCCTGATCTCCGGGTCATTGGGCACATAAACACGGTCTTCAAACCATACGGTGTCGTGCTCATCCTCACGAAATCCTTTAGCCTTTCCTTCGCTCATTTTCTCCTTTATAGAGGCAATCTCTTTGTCAGTCTTTTGAGCTTCTCTGATTCTATCCATCAAAGTTGACTGAATCTCCAATGCTGCTACATAGCCTCTCGGAACTATTTCCAAACATAGCTCACGAAGATCCTCAGCTAACTCCTTTGGTATTTCTCCCGTCATTAGTGTATTGACATGGCTCTTACGGCTCAATGTGTCAGCTACTACATTAGCCTTTCCGGGATGGTAATGCAATCTCATATCATAATCCTTGATGAGCTCCAACCATCTCCTTTGTCTGAGGTTTAACTCCTTCTGCGTGAAAATGTATTTCAAACTCTTGTGGTCCGTATACACCTCACAGTGATTTCCAATGAGGAAATGTCTCCATGTTTTCAATGCATGCACTACGGTTGCTAACTCCAAATCATGCGTGGCATAATTCAATTTGTGCGGTTTCAGTTGTCGTGAGGCATATGAAACAACTCTCCCTTCCTGCATAAGCACTGCTCCAAGTCCTCGTTGTGAAGCGTCGCAATACACCTCATAATCCTTGGTCTAGTCTGGCAAAATCAACACTGGTGAAGTAACCAAGCGTTCTTCAACTCCTGGAAACTAGCCTCACACTCCTCAGTCCATATGAACTTGGTATCCTTCTTTAATAACTCCGTCATAGGTTTTGCAATCTTGGAGAAATTCTCAATAAATCTCCGGTAGTATCCTGCGAGTCCAAGGAAACTTCGGATCTCTCCAACTGTGGTTGGTGCTTCCCACTTGGTCACGGTATCAACTTTAGTGGGATCTACTGATATACCTTCTCCGGATATAACGTGTCCGAGGAATCGTACTTCCTTCAACCAAAACTCACATTTGCTGAACTTGGCATACAACTGATGTTCTCTGAGCTTCTCAAGTACCGAACACAAATGTTCCTTATGCTCCTCTTCATTCTTCGAGTAAACCAGGATATCATCAATGAACACCACGACGAACTTATCCAAGAACTCCATAAACACTTTGTTCATCATGTTCATAAAATAAGCAGGTGCATTAGTCAGACCAAATGACATAATGGTATACTCATAAAGCCCATACCTGGTAGTAAAAGCTGTCTTAGGTATATCCTGTTCTCGAATCTTCAACTGGTGGTATCATGATCGCAGATCGATCTTGGAAAACACTTTAGCTCCTTGCAATCGATCAAACAGATCATTGATCATTGGTAGTGGGTGCTTGTTCTTGATCGTTACTTCATTCAACCCACGATAATCAACAACCATCCTTAACGATCCATCCTTTTTCTCCACTAGAAGTACTGGTGATACCTAAGGCGACGAACTTGGGCGAATGTAACCTTTATCCAGTAACTCCTTAATCTACTTCTTAATCTCCACCAAATCCTTTGTGGGCATCCTGTATGGTCTCTTTGATATTGGCCCTGTGCCTGGCAATAGCTCAATCAAAAACTCAATATCTCTATCCGGTGGCATGCCTGGCAACTCTTCTGGAAATACTTCAGGGAAATCCCTTACCACTGGTACTTCCTCCTGCACAACTCATGTTAAACAATTTACTTGAGTCCCTTTTGGCACATGCCGGGATACATACTTGATCCTTCTCCCTTCTGGGGTGGTAAGTAAGATCGACTTACTGGCGCAATCAATGTTTCCTCCATACATCGACAGCCAATCCATACCCAGAATTACATCCAATCCTTGTGATTCCAAAATGATTAAATCTGAGGGAAGCACATGCCTACCTATACTCAATGGCACTTGAAAACATCCTTGACTGGCCATATACTCCGCTCCTGGTGAGCTTACTAGCATAGGTGTTCTAAGAACCTTAGTGGGCAGGTTATACTTATCCACAAATCCCCTTGATATGTATGAATGTGATGCACCAGTATCGAAAAGAACGAGTGCAGTAAATGACTTAACCAAAAACTTACCGATTACTGCATCCGGCTGCTCTTCAACCTCCTCCACGTTAACATGGTTCACCTGTCCCCTGTTGAAAGGGTTCGGCTTCTTCCCAGAGCTTGCATTGCCATTCTGGCCTTCAGGACATTCATTGGCATAATGTCCGGTCTTCTGACACTTAAAGCAAGTGACTTGGCTCAGGTCTTTCTTGGCTGGGGTTGATGGGTTGGTATGGTTCTGGCCGTTGCTTCCTCCATTACCATTACCATTCTTGGTGCCATTGTGATTGTGCATGCTACCTCCTCCATGGGTATGCTGAAAATGTCCTCCCGATCTAGGGGTAAATCGTGGCTTCTGCTGAGCTCCTGAATTGTACTTTCCTTGTGCATACTTCCTCTTGCGATTTTCAATTTGCTGCTGCTTGCCTTCAATCATAAGAGCACGATCTACCAACTCCTGGTAGTTGTTGAAGGTTGCTATCATCAACTGCATGCTCAACTCATCATTTAGTCCTTCCAAAAACTTCTCCTGCTTAGCTGCATCCGTAGCAACGTCATCTGGGGCATAACATGCTAATTTACTAAAGTCGTCCACATACTGGCCAACTGTCCATCCTCCTTGGCGCAAGTTGCGGAACTCACGCTTCTTCATGGCCATAGCTCCTGCTGAAACATGGGCAGTTCGAAAAGCCTGCTGAAACTGGTCCCATGTGACAGTGTCGACAGGGAAAGTGGCTGTGAAATTCTCCCACCATGATGCTGCGGGTCCTTCAAGATGATGTGCGGCAAACTTCACCTTCTCCGCATCTGTGCATCCTGCTGTGGTCAACTCTCTAGCTGTCTTGCGGAGCCAATCATCTGCTACTATCGGCTCGGTGCTACTGGAAAACGCCGGCGGATTCAGCCTAAGAAAACGGGCAAAGTGATCAACAGGTGGTGGTGGTGGTGGGTTGTTGTTGTTGTTCCCCTGATTCTGATTCTGGACTAGCAACTGCATCAATGTGTTCTGCTGCTGGATCAACTGGGTGAGCTCCGGTGGAAAGGTAAATCTGGGGTCACGTCTCGGAGGCATCTGAGGGTTTAGAAAAGATGAGATTTAAGAATAGAGCGGGTCTAAAGAGAAAACACTACCCATATGCACATGAGGCAAAAGCAAACAATTCACTTCATTCAATCAAACAAGGGCATACAATCGATCTAACTATCACAAAAGTGCTTCGGACTACTGTATTTACATGGTGGACTACTACTACTGATGAGGTGGTCTACTAGAAATATTCTTCGGTTGCAGACTCCATGATATCTGCTCCGGCTTCATCAATATAGTCATCATCGCTATCATCTGGGTCCGAGTCGGTGTCGTCGATGATGATGTAGTCTTCCGGGCGAATCTCCTTGGGTTCTTCGTCTTCATCTACTGGTGTAGGGCCTCCCATAAATATCCCGATCTTCTTGATCAGATTGTCATTCTTCTCCACCAATACTTCGATTTCCTCTTTGTAATCTTCACGTGTAGCCTTGAGTTCTTCCTCCAGTTCTTTGATTCTTGTCCTAGCCTTCTTCAGGTCTATCATGTCGGCGCACATCTGGTTCTCCTGACGTCGAATGTGCTTGTTTAACTCCTGGATAAAAGCTGCAATTGATCTATCCTTTCTGGTGCTGATCATCTCCCAATGCTCATCTTGGTGCCCACAAATCTAGGAGATAGTATCCTTGAGATCATTGCGGTAGACTTCTCCAATGCGTCCCATGGCGATGTGAGCTGCCATGCTCTTTCCTAGACTCCAAGTTGGTGCATCAAAAGAAAACTCTATGGGCTCAGTGACTAGCATGAACGTCCTTCCTGGAACTTGAACTTGAATCATCCAGCGCTCTTCTTCAGGTAAAGTGGCATTGTAGGTTCTGGTGAAGCTTGGTACTCCTATGTTCAGGTATCTAGTGACTTCCTTCAAGTGACGTCCAAAGGGTGTATCTTCGTCCGGTTGCTTGAACTTGTTCCTTGCATCCGCCATCCTAAAGAGTAGAAAAGATGAGAGGTCAGAAGAGAAGAGAGTGAATAGTGTTCTAGGTCTTTAGCTTAGTGGTCGTGTCCTACAGTCAGCGTGTGCTCTGATGCCATCTTTGTAGCGACCAGACCTCAAACAGTCCGATCTCTGTGCTCAGGTATCATCCCTGGATCAGTAATGCTGACACCACACGGTACTTGAAGGATTTATAACAGAGTAGCAATCACACACTTGTTACATCGAGTGTCTCAATAGAGAACTTATTACAATAAATATGGCTTAAGGCCATCTAATAACGATAACAGTGGAAGGCCTGGAAGATAAGTGAGTCCATCAACTCCAACGACATCACTGAGTATAGAACCACGACCTGAAAACTCCTTAATCATCGTCTGAAAAGTATGCAACATTAACGTTGCAGCCCGAAACGGGTCAGCACATGGAATATGCTGGCAAGGTAACACAGAGAGAGCAACGGAATGAAACAGCTATTCTATATGTATATTTGGCTGGTGGAAAGCTCTATGGTTACAGTTTTGCGTAAAGCCAATTTTTCCCTACTGCAAAGGAATAAATTTTATTTAACTATCATGGTAGTTGTTAAACATTGAGAATGGTTGACAGCATCCTCAATCCCAATTAAGCATCATCATTAAACAAAACCCAACAAAATTAAATCTTAGGGTAACATGTTGAGATTCACATGATAATCTAGGTACTAGATACTCAAGTTGTCCATAACCGGGGACACGGCTAACCATGATTAGTTTATACACTCTGCAGAGGTTTGCGCACTTTTCCCCACAAGACTCGGTCGCCTCTGTTTGGTTTCTCGCACTACATGGTGTTTGAGAAGACGGATGACCGAGACATAGTCTTTCAGAAGCGCTAGCACCTTATGATGGATAGACCGTTACACCTACTTTCCCCTACATCTGCTAGTCTACCCTGTAAGAGTTCGCACGACTTAATCAACTATGCTAGAGCCCATAATAGCTTGTGGCTGCACACGGAAGTTTCTAGTATGAAAAATCTCATGATCCCTTTGGGACTGGGTGGCGGTCCATAAAGAAAAACAGGCAATCCTGGAATACCCAGGTACCTCAATCCACCCAGATGTGTGTTTAAGTTGCCACCTTAGATAAAACATTAATTTAACAAACTCACATCTGTCATGGATATCACTCACCCAATCCACGTCTACTAGCATAGCATAGCAATAGTAAGCAAACGTAGAAGTAACTCCCAAAGGTTTGATAATACAACAGGTAATAGGTACTACCTCAACTACTTCCCAAACCCACAATTTAATTAGATCCTAATCATGCAATGTTTGAGGATTGATCTAATGCAATAAAACTGGGTAGTAGGAGGTATGATCAAAGTGTTACTTGCCTTGCTGATGATCTGGGAAACCTAGAGATTCAAAGTAACAGGCGGCGCACTCCGGGCATTCTATCACAAACAAACAAACAAGCATACAATAAGTATTCATATAATGTACAGTTAAAACTCAAATAAGAGATCTAACCAGAAAGTTCAACTTAAGAACTCCGGTTTGCAAAAAGAATCAAATCAAACGAAGCAAGGAAAGTCAAACGGCAAAAGAAATAGGCTTTGTTTACTATTCTGGATCTAGGGAAATTTTTACAGTGGCAAAAACTTGTTTAAGTTGGTTAAATGGATAGAGGGTTTCGAGACGAAACTCTAGGCGCTTGAATCGCCTAATTCCGATAAACGAGCGAAAAGTTATACACTAACGAAAATCGGATCAGAAATCGCGATCAGAAAAATCGCGGATTTAATCCAAAAAAATGACAAACGTTCGCTAGAACGAACGAACACTCGCTATTTAAATAAATTGGAAAAACCGATCTATTTAAAAAAACCAAAACTAAAAAAACGAACAAAATCGTCGAAAAAACCGAACGGTTTTTCGAAAAAAAAACCGGCGTCTAAAAAAAACTACCCGGCAATTCCGGCGAGGTTCCGGCGGCGGCGGCGGGGCTCCGGCGACGGGGTGGTCGGGCGGCGGGGCGGCACGGCGCTGGCGGGCGGCGGTGGCGGCGGGATCCGGCGGCGAGTGGGCGGGGCGGCGCGGCGCGGGCGGCGGCGGCGTGGCGCGGGCGGTGCTAGGGTTCGGGGCGGTGGGGCGGCTCGGTGGGCTGCGCGGTCAGGCGCCCCGGCTTTAAAGGTCGGCCCCGGAGGAGTCTGGGCCTAACACGGCCCGTAGGTCGGTTTCGTTTTTTTTAATTATTCCGCGCAGAAAAACAAATAAAAGAAATACTTAACGGACTCCAAAAATCCCGAAATAAATTTTCGCCCGCTTCTAAAATCAAGCCGCACAAGGTGAACATTTATTTGGGGCCTAAATGCAATTTTAAAAAACGCACATTTTTCCTAAATTCAAATAAAATAACGAAAAACTCCGAAATAAAAACTTATTTCATTTTATTATTAAATCCTCAATATTTCTTTATTTTCGGAAAGTCATTTTATTCCCTCTCTCACATTTTTGTAATAGAAATTATTGATGATAAAATAATTAAAATCAAATGATCCTATTCTCAAAATTTGAGAAAACTCAAATATGACAATAACGAAATCCCCAACTCTCTCCGTGGGTCCTTGAGTTGCGTAGAATTTCTAGGATCAAAACCAAAAGCAAATACAATATGATATGCAATGATGATATAATGTATAACATTCCAAATTGAAAATTTGGAATGTTACAGCAAGTAATAAAAGTAAATAAGGTGTAGCAAGATGGCCCAATCCTTTTTATAGCAAAGGACAAGCCTGGACAAACTCTTATATAAAGGAAAGCGCTCCCGAGGACACATGGGAATTATCGTCAAGCTATTTTTTATCACGCTCATATGATTCGTGTTCGGTACTTTGATAATTTGATATGTAGGTGGACCGGTGCTTGGGTACTGCCCTTCCTTGGACAAGCATCCCACTTATTATTAACCCCTATAGCAAGCATCCGCAACTACAAAAGAAGTATTAAGGTAAACCTAACCATAGCATGAAACATATGGATCCAAATCAGCCCCTTATGAAGCAACTCATAAACTAGGGTTTAAGCTTCTGTCACTCTAGCAACCCATCATCTACTTATTACTTCCCAATGCCTTCCTCTAGTCCCAAACAATGGTGAAGTGTTATGTAGTCGACGTTCACATGACACCACTAGAGGAAAGACAACATACATCTCATCAAAATATCGAATGAATACCAAATTCACATGACTACTTATAGCAAGACTTATCCCATGTCCTCAGGAACAAATGTAACTACTCACAAATCATATTCATGTTCATAATCGGAGGGGTATTAATATGCATAAAGGACCTGAACATATGATCTTCCACCAAGTAAACCAACTAGCATCAACTACAAGGAGTAATCAACACTACTAGTATCCCACAGGTACCAATCTGAGGTTTTGATACAAAGATTGGGTACAAGAGATGAACTAGGGTTTGAGAAGAGATGGTGTTGGTGAAGATGTTGATGGAGATTGACCCCCTCCCGATGCGAGGATCGATGGTGATGGTTTCCCCCTCCCGGAGGGATGTTTCCCCGGCAGAACAGCTCCGCCGGAGCCCTAGATTGGTTCTGCCAATGTTCCGCCTCGTGGCGGCGGAGTTTCATCCCGTGAGCTTGCTTATGATTTTTTCCTGGACGAAAGACCTCATATAGCAGAAGATGGGCATCAGAGGGCTGCTAGGGGGGCCATGAGGCAGGGGGCGCGCCCAGGGGGTAGGGTGTGCCCCCACCCTCATGGATGGTGGGTGGCCCCCCTCTGGTACTTCTTTCGCCCAATATTTTCTATATATTCTGAAACATGCTCCCGTGAAGTTTCGGGACATTTGGAGATGTGCAGAATAGGTCTCTAATATTTGCTCCTTTTCCAGCCCAGAATTCCAGCTGTCGGCATTCCCCCTCTTCATGTAAACCTTGTAAAATAAGAGAGAATAGGCATAAGTATTGTGACATAATGTGTAATAACAGCCCATAATGCAATAAATATCGATATAAAAGCATGATGCAAAATGGACGTATCAACTCCCCAAGATTAGACCTCGCTTGTCCTCAAGCGGAATCCAAAATCAAAAAATATGTCCACATGTTTAGAGAGAGAGGTGTCGATAAAATAAAATACGGACATGAGGGCATCATGATCATTCTTAGAACAACAACATATATATATCTTGTCATATGATCTCTTATGCTAAAGTAACAATTCATTCACAGTTTCAAGTATGAATCATAAACTTCATTGAAAACTAACAAACTATAATCTCAGTCATTGAAGCAATTGAAATTTATCATAACATCAGAAAGAGTCAATATAAGAGCTTTTCAGCAAGTCCACATACTCAACTATCATTTAGTCTTTCACAATTGCTAACACTCACGCAATAATTATGGGTGTGAAGTTTTAGTCAGACACAGAGAAAGATAGGGGCTCATAGTTTTGCCTCCCAACCTTTTACCTCAAGGGTAATGTCAACAATAATAGTTCATGAAAACTTACATCCAATTAGCTATATATATCCGGATCTTTCCAACACATTGTGCTTGCCAAAGGATAAAATGTAAAAAAGGAAAGGTGAAGATCACCATGACTCTTGTATGAAGTATAAGACAAGAATTAAAGATAGGCCCTTCGCAGAGGGAAGCAGAGGTTGTCATGTGCTTTTACGGTTGGATGCACGAAGTCTTAATGCAAAAGAACGTCACTTTATATTGCCACTTGTGATATGGACCTTTATTATGCAGTCCATCGCTTTTATTTCTTCCACATCACAAGATCGTATAAAGCTTATTTTCTCCACACTAATAAATCATACATATTTAGAGAGCAATTTTTATTGCTTGCAACAATGACAACTTACTTGAAGGATCTTATTCAATCCATAGGTAGATATGGTGGACTCTCATGGCAAAACAGGGTTTAAGGATATTTGGAAGCACAAGTAGTATCTCTACTTGGTGCAAAGAATTTGGCTAGCATGAGGGGGAAAGGCAAGCTCAACATGTTGGATGATCCATGAGAATATAATTTATTTCAGATGTAAGAAAGCATAACCCATTACGTTGTCTTCCTTGTCCAACGTCAACTCTTTAGATTTTAATGAGTGCTCACAATCATAAAAGATGTCCAAGATAGTATATTTATAGGTGAAAACCTCTCTTTCTTTATTACTTCCTATTAATTGCAATGATGACCAAAACTATGTTTGTCAACTCTCAACAACTTTTATTCATCATACTCTTTATATGTGAAGTCATTACTCTCCATAAGATCCATATGATCTCTTTATTTCTTTTTATTCGTTCTCTTTTATTTTATTCATCAAGATCATAGCAAGATAATCAAGCCCTCGACTCAACACTAATCTTTATTATATATAGCTCACAGACTCGATTACATAGAAGGATCATAAAGCAAAACTCAAGACTAGATCATACTAAAACTTTATTCTACTAGATCAAGATATTACCAAAAGGATCGAACTAAGAAAAATAGTAAAGATAAAAGTGTGATGGTGATACGATACCGGGGCACTCCCCCAAGATTGGCAATTGCCAAGGGGAGTGCCCATACCCGTGTGTTTATATCTCTTTCTTCGGGGGTGGTGATGTGATATTCTTGGCGATGATGCCCCTCGGGATACGATTCTCTTCCTCGAGATTATTGACTTGCTGCTTGAGGTTCATTATTTCCTTACGGAGCTTGTACGTGACGGCTAAAGCTCCTTTCACCCAAGGATGTTGCATAGCTGCGGGAGAACAAGTGACACTCTTTTTCATATTTTCATAAAAAAGAAATCTAACGTTGGAAGGGATGACCGAGTTTGGGATAGCAGAGCTCTATAGTTCCCCCGTTGTGAATCCGGCTCGGAAACAAGAAGTAACTTCTTGATCCTCCTCCATGGCATCTATCTTTTTCAAGTCGGCCTCCATCTCTTCCTCGGTTGATGGACCAAAGTGGTTAGCATCGCTGTTTGTTCTTGGCCCCGGTATCTTTTGAGACACACGACTCTCCCCGACTGACTCTTGAGAAGACATCTTGCTCTAAATCTGTAGCAGAAATAGCTCGAAACAAAATTAGGGGATGTTTGCGTGGTACGGTGGTCAAAACCTTCGTGAGATTATATAATGAATTTTTACCAACCAAAAGAAGTATCATGCAAGAAAACGGAGTCCGGAGGGCACACGAGGTGCCCACGAGGCAGGGGGCGTGCCCAGGGGGTAGGGCGCGCCCTCAACCCTCGTGGATGCCTTGTGTCCTTCCCAGACTACTTCTTATTTTCCTATTTTCTTACATATTCCAAAACGGAGAAAAATTGCTATTAGAACTGTTTTGGAGTCGGTTTACTTATCGTACCACGTACCTATTCCTTTTCGGAGTCTGAAACGTTCTGGAAAGTGTCCCTTGTGTATTCCTCTGGGGTTACGGTTTCAATAACATTGGTTTCAACATTTATGGGATTACCTGAGATATAATGTTTGATTCTTTGACCGTTCACCACCCTCGGATTTGTGCCTTCAAAGTTGTTGATTTTTATGGCACTAGAATGATAGACCTCCTCGATGACGTAAGGACCTTCCCATTTAGAGAGGAGTTTTCCTGCAAAACATCTTAAACGAGAGTTGTATAACAATATATAATCACCTACATTAAACTCACATTTTTGTATCCTTTTGTCATGCCTTCTTTTAACTTTTTCTTTAAACAGTTTGGCATTCTCATAGGCCTGGGTTCTCCATTCATCAAGTGATCTAATGTCAAAAAGCCTCTTCTCACCGGAAAGTTTGAAGTCATAGTTGAGCTCTTTAATTGCCCAATATGCCTTATGTTCAAGTTCAAGAGGTAAGTGACATGCTTTTCCATAAACCATCTTATACGGAGACATACCCATAGGATTTTTATATGCAGTTCTATAAGCCCATAATTCATCATCAAGTTTCTTGGACCAATTCTTTCTAGATCTATTAACAGTCTTTTGCAAAATTAATTTAAGCTCTCTATTACTCAATTCTACTTGACCACTAGACTGTGGATGATATGGAGATGCAATTCTATGATTAACATCATACTTAGCAATCATCTTACGAAAAGCACCATGAATAAAATGTGAACCACCATCAGTCATTAAGTATCTAGGGACTCCAAACCTCGGAAAAATAACTTCATTAAGCATCTTAATAGAGGTGTTATGATCAACACTACTAGTTGGAATAGCTTCTACCCACTTAGTAACGTAATTAACGGCAACTAAAATATGAGTATACCCATTAGAGGAAGGAAACGGTCCCATATAATCAAAGCCCCAAACATAAAATGGTTCAATAACAAGTGAATGGTTCATAGGCATTTCTTGACGTCTACTAATATTACCAATTCTTTGACATTCATCACAAGACAAGGCAAACTTACGGCATCCTTGAAGAGATTAGGCCAATAAAAACCGGATTGCAATACCTTATGTGCAGTTCTATCTCCAGCATGGTGTCCTCCATAAGCCTTAGAGTGACACTTGCATAGGATCTGTTCATGTTCATGCTCAGGTACACAACGTATAATAACACCATCTACTCCTTTATAAAGGTGTGGGTCATCCCAAAAGTAATGTCTTAAATCATAGAACTTTTTCTTTTGTCGGTATGTGAAACTAGGTGGTATAAATTTAGCAACAATATAATTATCATAATCAGCATACCATGGAGTAGTACGAGAAGCATTTATGATAGCTAATTGTTCATCAGGGAAGCTATCATCAATAGGTAGTGGGTCACCAAGAACATTCTCTAACCTAGACAAGTTGTCTGCAATGGGGTTCTCAGCTCCCTTTCTATTAATAATATGCAAATCAAATTCTTGTAGCAAGAGAACCCATCTAATAAGTCTAGGTTTAGGATCTTTATTTTCCATAAGATATTTAATAGCAGCATGATCAGTGTGAACAGTTACTTTAGAATCAACTATATAAGGTCTAAACTTATCACAAGCAAATACAACTGCTAAAAACTATGTTTCAGTAGTAGCATAATTTCTCCGGGCACTGTCCAGAGTCTTACTAGAATATTGGATAACATTTAATTTCTTATCAACTCTTTGTCCTAGAACAGCCCCTACAGCATAATCAATAGCATCACACATAATTTCAAATGGTAAGTTCCAATCAGGTGGCTGAACAATAGGTGCAGAAATCAAGGCTTTCTTAAGTATTTCAAATGCTTCTACACAATCATCATCAAAGACAAATGGAACATCTTTTTGTAAGAGGTTAGTCAGAGGCCTAGAAATTTTAGAGAAGTCCTTAATGAACCTCCTATAAAAACCGGCATGACCAAGGAAACTTCTTATACCTTTAATGTCCTTAGGACACAACATCTTTTCAATAGCATCAACCTTAGCTTTATCAACTTCAATACCTCTTTTAGAAATTTTATGCCCCAAGACAATACCTTCATTAACCATAAAGTGGAACTTCTCCCAATTCAAGACAAGATTAGTTTCTTCACATCTCTACAAAACTCGATCAAGGTTGCTTAAGCAATCATCAAAAGAAGTTCCATAAACGGAGAAATCATCCATGAAAACCTCAACAATCTTTTCACAAAAATTAGAGAATATAGCGGTCATACATCTTTGAAAGGTAGCAGGTGCATTACATAGAACAAACGGCATATGTCTATAAGCAAAAGTACCGAAAGGGCAAGTAAAAGTTGTCTTTTCCTGGTCCTCTTTTGACACAGGTATTTGAGAGAAACTAGAATAACCATCTAGAAAGCAAAAATGTGTATGTTTGGATAATCTTTCTAGCATTTGATCAATAAAATGTAAAGGGTAATGATCCTTTTTAGTAGCTTTATTTAATTTGCGGAAATCAATTACCATTCTATAACCTGTAACAATTCTTTGTGGGATCAATTCATCTTTATTATTAGGAACAATAGTAATACCTCCCTTCTTAGGGACACAATGGACAGGACTTACCCACTGACTATCAGCAACGGGATAAATTATACCTTCTTCCAGAAGCTTTAGTATTTCTTTTCTTACCACTTCTTTCATCTTAGGATTTAACCGTCGTTGGTGATCAACAACTGGTTTTGCGTCTTTCTCCAATTTTATTTTGTGCTAGCATAGAGTGGGACTAATGACCTTAAGATCATCAAGAGTATATCCAATAACAGAATGGTGCTTCTTCAGAGTTTTCAATAATTTCTTTTCTTCATGCTCTGAAAGGTTAGCACTAATAATAATAGGATATATCTCTTTCTCATCAAGATAAGCATATTTAAGAGTATCCGATAAAGGTTTAAGCTCAAACACGGGGTCACCCTTGGGTGGAGGAGGATCCCCTAGAATTTCAACAGGCAAGTTGTGTTTCAAAATAGGTTCCTGTTTAAAGAATATGTCATCTATTTCCCTTCTTTCATTCATAAACATATCATTTTCATGGTCTAGCAAATATTGTTCTAAAGGATCACTAGGAGGCACGACAATAGAAGCAAGACCAATAATTTCATCTTTACTAGGCAATTCTTTATCATGGGGTTGTCTATGAAATTTAGCAAAATTAAACTCACGAGACATATCCCCCAAACCAATAGTAACAACATCCTTTTTGCAATCTATCCTAGCATTAACAGTATTAAAGAAGGGTCTACCAAATATAATGGGACAAAAGTCATCTTGAGGGGAACCAAGAACAAGAAAATCAGCAGGATATTTAACTTTCCCACACAAGACTTCAACATCTCTAATAATCCCAACTGGTGAAATAGTGTCTCTATTGGCAAGCTTAATTGTAACATCAATTTCCTCTATCTCAGCAGGTGCAATATCATGCATAATTTCTTTGTATAAGGAATGAGGTATTGCACTTGCACTAGCACCCATATCACATAAGCCATGATAGCAATGATCTCCTATTTTAACAGAAATAATAGGCACGCCTACAACAGGTCTATGTTTATTTTTAGTATCGGGCCTAGCAATTCTAGCAGCTTCATCACAAAAGTAAATAACATGCCCATCAATATTATCCGCCAAGAGATCTTTAACCATAGCAACACTAGGTTCAACTTTAATTTTCTCAGAGGGAGTAGGTGTTCTAGTATTACTCTTACGAACCACAGTTGCAGCTTTAGCATGATCCTTTATTCTAACAGGGAAAGGTGGTTTCTCAATATAAGCAGTAGGAACAACAAGATCATTATAAGTGATAGTCTCTTTTTCAACTTTAATAGGTGCAACTACTTTTACTTCAATGGGAGGATTATATTTAAACCACTTCTCCTTAGGGAGATCAACATGAGTAGCAAAGGATTCACAGAAAGAAGCTACTATCTCAGAGTCAAGTCCATATTTAGTGCTAAATTCACGGAAAGCATCGGTATCCATAAAAGATTTAACACAATCAAACTTAGGTGTCATACCTGACTCCTTACCTTTATCGAGATCCCAATCTTCAATGTTGCATTTAATTCTTTCCAATAAATCCCATTTGAATTCAATAGTCTTCATCATGAAAGAGCCAGTACAAGAAGTATCGAGCATGGAGCGATTATCGAGAGAAAGCCGAGCATAAATTTTTGAATAATAATTTCTCTTGAGAACTCATGATTGGGGAATGAATATAACATTGACTTAAGCCTCCCCCAAGCTTGAGCGACGCTTTCTCCTTCGCGAGGCCAAAAATTCTATATATAATTACAATCATGATGAACAAGATGCACAGGATAAAACTTCTGATGAAATTCCAATTTCAATCGGTTGTAGTTCCATGATCACATATCATCACATAGCCTAAACCATTTCAATTCCTTTCCCTTCGAAGATAAAGGGAAAACCTTCTTCTTGATAACATCCTCGGGCATACCTGCAAGCTTAAATAATCCACAAACTTCATCCACATAGATTAGGTGCAAATCGGGATGTAATGTTCCATCACCTGTGAAAGGATTAGCTAGCAGTTTCTCTATCATACCCGAAGGAATTTCAAAGTAAAAATTTTCAGTAGGTTTAGTAGGTTGAGGAGCAACTCTTTGCTCTACTGGTCGGGGCGAAGATACCCCAAACAAACCCCTCAAAAGATTATGTTCCATAGTAACAAGTGACAGTAAATTTCAGCACACTATATAAATTTTTCCTTACCAAATTTCACCTACCAAAGGCGCTTCACTCCTAGGAAATGGCGCCGGAAAAGAGTCTTGATGACCCACAAGTGTAGGGGATCTATCGTAGCCTTTTCGATAAGTAAGAGTGTCTAACCCGACGAGGAGCAGAAGGAAATGATAAGCGGTTTTCAGCAAGGTATTCTCTGCAAGCACTGAAATTATCGGTAACAGATAGTTTTGTGATAAGGTAATTTGTAACGAGTAGCAAGTAATAAAAGTAAATAAGGTGCAGAAAGATGTCCCAATCCTTTTTGTAGCAAAGGACAAGCCTGGACAAACTCTTATATAAAGGAAAGTGCTCCCGAGGACACATGGGAATTGTCGTCAAGCTAGTTTTCATCACGCTCATATGATTCGCGGTCGGTATTTTGATAATTTGATATGTGGGTGGACCGGTGCTTGGGTACTACCCTTCCTTGGACAAGCATCCCACTTATGATTAACCCCTATTGCAAGCACCCACAACTACAAAAGAAGTATTAAGGTAAACCTAACCATAGCATGAAACATATGGATCCAAATCAGCCCCTTACGAAGCAACTCATAAACTAGGGTTTAAGCTTCTATCACTCTGGCAACCCATCATCTACTTATTACTTACCAATGCCTTCCTCTAGGCCCAAACAATGGTGAAGTGTCATGTAGTCGACGTTCACATGACACCACTAGAGGAAAGACAACATATGTCTCATCAAAATATCGAACGAATACCAAATTCACATGACTACTTATAGCAAGACTTCTCCCATGTCCTCAGGAACAAACGTAACTACTCACAAATCATATTCATGTTCATAATCAGAGGGGTATTAATATGCATAAAGGATCTGAACATATGATCTTCCACCAAGTAAACCAACTAGCATCAACTATAAGGAGTAATCGACACTACTAGCAACCCACAGGTACCAATCTGAGGTTTTGATACAAAGATTGGGTACAAGAGATGAACTAGAGTTTGAGATGAGATGGTGCTGGTGAAGATGTTGATGGATATTGACCCCCTCCCAATGAGAGGATCGATGGTGATGACAATGGTGATGATTTCCCCCTCCTGGAGGGAAGTTTCCCCGGCAGAACAGCTCCGCCAGAGCCCTAGATTGGTTCCGCCAAGGTTCCGCCTCGTGGCGGCAGAGTTTCATCCCATGAGCTTGCTTATGATTTTTTTCCTGGACGAAAGACCTCATATAGCAGAAGATGGGTATCAGAGGGTCTCCAGGGGGGCCACGAGGCAGGGGGCGTGCCCAGGGGGTAGGGCACGCCCCCACCCTCGTGGATGGTGGGTGGCCCCCTCTGGTACTTCTTTCTCCCAATATTTTACATATATTCTGAAACGTGCTCCCGTGAAGTTTCAGGACTTTTGGAGATGTGCAGAATAGGTCTCTAATATTTGCTCCTTTTCCAGCCCAGAATTCAGCTGCCGACATTCCCCCTCTTCATGTAAACCTTGTAAAATAAGAGAGAATAGGCATACCTATTGTGACATAATGTGTAATAATAGTCCATAATGCAATAAATATCGATATAAACGCATGATGCAAAATGGACGTATCAGGAACCACTCCAACATGGCTAGCGCTCCCAGCTCTTCCTCCCGTCCCCACAGCTCCGAAAAAGGTGATTGGGAGAGATGTTCCGTTTCTCATCGTCAGCTGACGAAGCTGCAAACACAGGGCTTCCTTCCCCCACGGATCTAGTCCCCGTCCGAGCAGGATTGACGTCCTTCGGCGACGGGGTTCAGGCGGAGAATTTCCCCAATCCGTCCAAGGGGAACGAGTATGCTTCATTCCCTACTTGCAAAGAGGCATCAGATTTCCAATCCACCCCTTCCTCTGAGGACTTCTGGAGTATTATGGCCTCCAACTGCACAATTTCAGTCCTGCCTCCATCTTGCACATCGCGGGTTACGTTGCTCTGTGTGAGCTATTCCTGGGCTGCGAGGCCCATTTTGAACTATGGAGGAAACTATTCTGCCTCGTCCCTCGTAATCAAGGAGGATCAATATTCGAAGCGGGGGGAGCCGAGGTATGGCGCATCGCCGGGACCGGATACATGTCTGGCATGCCGAAGAAGGCATCCGAAGAGTAGCCTTCCGAATGGTTCTATATTGACGACGTCGCTCTTCTTGACCTAGTCTGAATGGGTCTCCCTGAATTTTCAAGCGCCCCGTTGAAGAAACGCCACAGCTGGCGCCCTCGGAGCCTCGAGGAGGAGGATAGAACGGAAGTCGGTCAGTTGATGGGCAAGATTAAGACGCTCGCCCAGTCCAGATTATCAATAATTGAGGTAATGGCGATTTCTATAGCGCAGGGCATCCAACCACTCCAATACAAAGGGCTTCCGATGTGGCACTATAATGGGGAAGATGACGCCTCACGCTGCGGTCGGAAGGTTCCGAAAACCCCCGCCACTTTGGCTAAAATATTGGACGAACTGTACAAAGGGGAGAAGGAGGAGTTCACTCATCTCAAACATCAAGATGGATTTTCCATGTATAATCCTCCTAGCTGGGTGAGTCCCAATCCCACCATTTTACTCAATCTTCTCCCTGAATCATTTTTAATGCATAGTAACCTATCCACTCGCAACATGAATAGCGGAAGGCTACCGAGGGGATCCATAGCCCCGTCCCCCAGCCGGAGGGTCACAACCGGGACCTTGACCCCGGATTCGAAGAAGATCCGGGCATATTTGTGGAGCTTGAGAATGGAGTATTCTACCAGACGAGCTATGATGGTACGGAAGTGCCCATCATCGCCGATTATCCCGGCCTCCTTCCTGCTTC
The DNA here is from genome assembly GCF_018294505.1 of Triticum aestivum. Classification (NCBI taxonomy): domain Eukaryota; kingdom Viridiplantae; phylum Streptophyta; class Magnoliopsida; order Poales; family Poaceae; genus Triticum; species Triticum aestivum. The sequence goes on from NC_057803.1 coordinate 98,976,745, forward strand.
GCATGTAAGTAATTTTAAGAGACACCTTCTTCGAAAGAGCTTCCTTATTATGCCTCACCCACCGCACTATTTCCTGCTCCAAAGGGGAGGCGCTCGACGCCACAATGCGCACCAAAGGCATCTCCGAGGAGAGCGGTGCCCGCGCCAAGCACATCTTTGAAGAGAAAGGCAAACGATAATACGGCTGAACCTTCATCAAAGAGGTAAGGCTTTCTTTTAAAAATATGTCTCCTGTTCGCCACATCAAATTGTGATGTCATCCGCCGCATTCTATCAGGAAAAGTGTTCGCCGAATTATGTCAGGGGATCTGCCGATCGTGCCTCCACCAATTAGGTTCCAGACCCTGCCCTAAGGATGGGGGCCGACACAGGAGTGGCGTCGGACTGTCCTTTCGTAGAGGATTCAGATGATATGTCCGTCACGAACTCTGAAGTGGAGAGCGCCATGAATCATCATTGTCGGAGGGCCACTCTCCGTGACCCCGACTTTTCAAAGGAGGCATTCGATGCCTTCAGCTCGGCCGATGCGTACACCCGAGCTGCTCGGGATGGACTTGCCAGAGCCACAGTCCAGCATCTAAAAGATATGCGGGTAAGTGTAGATTTAATAATCATATACCAGTAGCCCCCGAGACTTAAAGTAGTTGATACAACTGATTTAAGGATCATTGTATAATCATGCACTTATGGAGAAGAATAGCCTACTGTCTCAAGAGCTGAAAAGTGTCAGACTCAGCTAACTGCGGCTACCACCGAATTGGAAAAATCCAAGGAGGCACCACCTGGTAATGCTTCTCCCCAGCAGAAAAAGTATGATCATATACCAGTTATATTAATACTATTGTGTTTATGCTGGCAGAATCAGTAGAGCAACTGAGGGAGAAATTAAACGATGCCTAGGATGGCGAACAAGAGGACAAAAGGCAACATGCGGCAGGCGAACATGTACTGACGCGGGTGAGGGATGAAAAGAACAAGCTGCAGCATTCCCATACCCAACTGGGCGAAGAACTAAAAGATGTTCGAGCCCAGCTAGCTGGCGCCGTCAAGGAGAATGGGAGGCTACAAGGCGGCATATTCAGTATGCTTTTCAAACTTGCCTCCCTATAATTCGGCGAGGGTCGAAACTGACAGATTTATGTCTGCAGGTATGCTGACTGGCCGTCCTGAGGAAGAAATGTCCGGATCTCAAGGATACCTGCTACAAGAGCTGTCCTAGATGCACGAGTGAGTTCGGCAAGCAATGTGGAGTGTTTCCAAGGCTTTATGGCCATCCGCCTCTCCTCCAGGAGGTATGACAGAGCTCCTGGAACTGTTCAAAGGGGCACGGCGGTGTATTCGATTATGGAAGATATCAACCTACCAGGAAGGTGCGCGAGAGGCCTGGGCCATGGTAAAAACATGGTATACCAAGCTTGATCCAAATCATATGACCCGGGGTCGGACCGCTAGGGTCAGATGGGAAAGAAAATCCCGTTAATTTGGTATATGACCAAGTAGAAGTAGCCGCCAAATATTCCCAACAGAATTGTAAGCTAGACAGCCTGTTAGACGGTATAGAGGAAATTTTTGAGTCCAAGTGACTATGTACTTTCCTTGACATATTTGTCCCTAGCCGGATTGTAAGACGATTGTCATGGCCGACCTTTTCGCTTCGACCTTTGGACCCGAAGGTGCGGAGTGTTTCTGAATACCTGAGCGGCAAAATAGACCGGGGTATGCGTGGAAACAAGGCGTAGGGGTCATAGTGGCTTGAACAGACAAGTTGTATCTGGCTAGCTATGTTATATTACATTGTAATTGTGAGAAACATCTTCCAGAGATAATAGTTCCGTTAAGGGTTCCTTTCCCTGGGTGTACATGCGTTAATGTGCATGTTCGAACTGTGATCGAAAAGATCACAGTATACGTAACATCTGGGGGTTCATAGTGGAAGAAATGTAAAAACATCTTTAGTTCGCCGACCGAATATTTCCTAAAGAACGCTAGCTTTCGGCTTCACCCAGTTTGAGGTACACATCCGGATGACCCGGCAGTAACAATCACAGAGGTGCTCCCTTTATGCCCTAGCCGAATTAACGGGAATGTAGGGCATAAGCACAGGAGCCAGGCAACCCAGCTTGGCCAAACTTAAAGTCATATTGATGCATATAATGGCGAAGAAAAGGTACATATGAGGAAAAAGCGCATATGTGATGAGCTTGATGCTCGAAAAATAACAATAATAAGCTTTTGTGCAAAAAGCCCTCAGGTATAATGGACATACATATTGGAGGATGTGTACATCATAGGTGTACGGTTTAGCCGCATGAAAGCTTTAAGGCTAAAGAGAAAAAGCGAAAAAGCGAAAATAGAGGAGAAAAAATAATGGAAACAATAGGGAGAAGGAGACGAACGAAGAGTTCGGCGCTAGGCATAGAATCTTCGGAGTCTGGCCACGTTCCAGGGGTTCGACTCTAGGCGATTGTCTGATGCATCACGCAGGTGGTATGCTCCTCCCGTGAGAACTTTGTCAATGATGAAGGGACCCTCCCACTTGGGCGTGAGTCTGTCCTTTTTCTTCTCCGGCAAGCGTAGAACGAGTTCGCCAACATTCTAAGTCTTGGCCCGCACTTCTCTGCTTTGATATCTGCTGGCCTGCTGTTGATAAAATGTGGAGCGGGCTTTCGCAACGTCGCGCTCCTCCTCGAGGGCATCTAAGCTGTCCTGCCGACCAAGCTCGGCCTCTCTCTCTTCGTACATGCGCATTCGAGGTGAGTCATGAATAATGTCGCAGGGTAACACAGCCTCTGCGCCGTACACCATGAAGAAAGGCGTATATCCGGTAGTGCGATTGGGTGTGGTCCGCAACCTCCAGAGTACGGAGTCGAGCTCCTCAACCCAGTGCTTGTCTGATTCTTTCAAAGACCGCACTAGTCTGGGTTTGATGCCGCTCATAATAAGGCCATTAGCTCGTTTGACTTGACCGTTTGTTTGCAGATGATAGATGGAAGTGTAATCGAGCTTAATGACTAGATTAGCACACCAGGCTTTCACCTCATCGGCTGTAAAATTGGAGCCGTTATCGGTGATGATGCTGTGTGGAACACCATAATGGTGCACAACACCAGATATGAAGTCTATCACTGGTCCGGCTTCGGCCATTTTAACTGGTTTGGCCTCTATCCACTTAGTGAATTTATCCACCATGACCAGTAGATACTTTTTCTTATGGCTTCCTCCTTTAAGGGGTCCGACCATGTCAAGCCCCCAGACCGCGAAAGGCCAAGTGATGGGGATTGTTTGTAGAGCAGTGGGTGGCATATGGCTTTGGTTGGCGAAAAGCTGGCATCCGACGCAACGTTGGACAAGGCCCTGTGCATCTTCTCGGGCCGTCGGCCAATAGAAACCTGTACAGAAGGCCTTGCTTACAAGGGCCCGAGCTGCGGCGTGGTGACCACCGAGACCGGCATGAATTTCGGCCAAGAGCTGCCGCCCTTCTTCCTCGAAGATACATCTTTGAAGTACTCCGGTAGCGCTTTTCTTGTAGAGCTCTCCTTCGTGGACCTTGTAGGCTTTCAAACGTCGAACAATGCAGCGAGTCTCATTCTGATCCTCAGGGAGCTCTCGCCTATTAAGGTAGGCCAAGAAGGATTCGGTCCATGGGGCAATGACTGCCATGATAAGATGGGCCGATAGTGTTATTTCGGTGGCTGAGCCTCCGATGATATCGGTGTGTTCAGAATCTGGGGTTATGGTCAGATCCGAAATGGTGTTGCAACTCTCCCCTTGCCACACCATGGATGGCTTGAAAAGCCTTTCCAGAAAGATGTTAGGTGGGACGGGGTCACACTTAGCGCCGATGCGAGCAAGGAAATCCGCCGCTTGATTACTTTCTCGAGCGACATGGTGAAACTCGAGCCCCTTGAACCGAGCCGATATTTTGAGAACGACATTATGGTAAGCCGCCATTTTTGATCTTTGGCATCGAAATCTCCATTTATTTGAGATATTGCAAGGTTTGAGTCCCCGCGCACTTCTAGGCGTTGTATGCCCATGGAGACAGCCTGTAACACCCCGAATGTAACTTTCCCTATTTGTACTCCAACTCTTGCCGTTTCCGGCGTTAAGTTATATTTATTTCCTCGGGTTCGGGTTTTGTCTCCGTGTGTTGTTGACGTTGTCATGCATCTCATATCATGTCATCATGTGCATTGCATTTGCATACGTGTTCATCTCATGCATTCGAGCATTTTCCCCGTTGTCCGTTTTGCATTCCGGCGCTTCGTTCTCCTCCGGTGGTCAATTCTACTTTTCTTTCGTGTGTGGGGATTAAACATTTCCGGATTGGACCGAGACTTGCCAAGCGGCCTTGGTTTACTACCGGTAGACCGCCTGTCAAGTTTCGTATCATTTGGACTTCGTTTGATACTCCAACGGTTAACCGAGGGACCGAAAAAGCCTCGTGTGTGTTGCAGCCCAACACCCCTCTAATTTGGCCCAAAACCCACCAAACTTTGCTACATGTCCTAGAGCGTTCGATCACGATCGCGTGGCCGAAAACCGCACCTCATTTGGACTCTCCTAGCTCCCTCTATGCCTATAAATAGCCCCTCCTCCGAAATCCCGGATCTCCTCGTCCAAACCCTAGAAAAGTCCTCCTCGCGCCGGCCGGACACGTCCGTCCCCGGCCGGACACGTCCGCCGCCTCCGCCAGCCAACCAGCAGCTGCCACGTGGCCCGGGCGAGCCCCACATCGCCGTCGCCGCCCGAGCCCGCGGGAGGCCCTCCCCGGCCCATCCATCGCGCCGCCCCGCGCCTCCTTCTCCTCCCTCGCCCGCCGCCACCCGCCGGCGAGCCGCCGCCACCCGCCGGCGAGCCGCCGCCGCCTCTCCACTCCGGCAGCCCGCGCCGCCCTGTGCCATCGCCGCCGGCCACCGCCGCCCGCCTTCGCCCCCCGCTCCGGCCGCCCCGCCTCGCACCACCGCTGCTGCCACTCCGGCGCGCCGCGCCGCCTCGACGAGCTCCGGCCGCCGCCGCCCCGTCTCCGGCGAGGTCCTCCCCGGTCAACCTCGAAGGGCGCGCCGCCAATCTGGATCTGGATCGGAGCTACAGTAAACCCTAGGAGGTCGAAATTTTCTGTAAGTCCTCGGATTTTCAGATCCATGTGCTCATGTTCGTAGCTCCGTAACTTTGCATCCGTAGCTCCGATTCATGCATATAGCATATCAAAATGTTCATCTCAGAGAGTACATCATTTCATTCCATTGCATCATTTTCATTTGAGCTCATCTTGATGCCCGAAATGCTGTTAGAAGAGGGCTACTTGAGTTAATTGTCAGATCTGCTACTCCGTTTAGCACTTTTGTCATTTTTGCCATGATTAATGTGTGCATGATATGCCTGTGAGTTCTACATGTGTTTTGTTAAGGGTTTTGTCATCTCTCCAGAGGTGCAACCCATGTATTTTTAGGATGTGTGTGGTGACTTGTGCAAGCTTGCAAAGTGGTGCACTTGCTAATTCTGTTTTCAGGGACTTAGTGATTTCACTAAGTCCTGGGATTGTTTATCTCACGATGCCATATGTTCATGTTGTTTCCTACTGATCCGTGCCTCTTTTGAGGATGATCAGTAAGGATGTTTTGTTAATCTTGTAGTACTCTATCCATCCATGTCTTTGTTTGCAATTATGGAGCAACCTAGCTTGAGTCAATCGAGCTCTACTTTTGCTTCGTTGCGAATCTGGGCAGATCGTCAACTTGTTTGCGATTTTGCCGATGTTATTGTAGTTGATCCGTGCATGCTATGCCATTGTTCTTACCATGTCTAGCTTGCATTGTGTGCCTTCTTAAGGGGTGTATGCTTGTCTTGCCATGACTTGCACTGTGGTGAGTGCATCGAGCTCGTAAACATGCCTTCGTGAGTTATGTTTCAGCATGTCCCAGTTTTTCACTAAGTCGGAAAACTGATTATGTTTTTGCTATGTTCGTGTGCTTGTTAGTATATTTTGTGATCCCTTTTGGCTCAAGGTCGCTAAGGGACTTTTGTTAAGCTTGTTGAGTAGATCCATGTCATGTCTTTCCTTGTCATGTTCAGGTCTTGTAGCATGTTGTTTTGTTGCTCCGAAGAGGGCTATATGATCTGAAATTTCAGACAAGTGTTAATTTCACTAAGTCTGAGATCTATTTTACCATTTGCGTTTTTGCCATGCTTGTTTGAACCTCCTAATGGATGAATTGGCCGTAGCTCAGTGCTAGACTTTTGTTAAGCATCTTGTGTGCATCCCTGCCATGTATTTTGTTGTCATGTTTGAGTGCTGTAGCATGTTCATTTCATTGCATTTAGATGCCTACTTGCTGTAAATCGCAGACCGGTGTCATTTTTGAATCGCTTGCCATTTCCAAACCGTAGCTCCGATTCCGACGTTCTTTATATCGTTTTCAAGCGATTTCATCTCATCTTTCCAGTGGCACACTTGGATTTCCAAGTTGAAGCCAGGTTCATGCATTCCCTATCATATCTTGCATTTTGCATCCCGCATAGCATATCATCATTGCATCATATTGCTTGATCATTGCACGTGGTTGATTGTATCCTTGTTACTTGTTTGTCTTGTTTGGGTAGAGTCGGGAGACGAGTTCGCTAACGAGGAGCCCGTTGAGTTTGCTTTTGAGGATCCAGTCAACTTTGACAACTGTGCAGGCAAGATGATCATACCCTCGAAATCACTACTATCTTTGCTATGCTAGTTTTGCTCGCTCTTTTGCTATGCCATTGCTACGATGCCTACCACTTGCTTGCAAGCCTCCCAAATTGCCATGTCAAACCTCTAACCCACCATGTCCTAGCAAACCGTTGATTGGCTATGTTATCACTTTGCTCAGCCCCTCTTATAGCGTTGCTAGTTGCAGGTGAAGATTGAAGGCCGTTCCTTGTTGGAACATCTTTTATTTACTTGTTGGGATATCATTATATTATCTTGTTATCTTAATGCACCTATATACTTGGTAAAGGGTGGAAGGCTCGGCCTCTCGCCTAGTGTTTTGTTCCACTCTTGCCGCCCTAGTTTCCGTCATATCGGTGTTATGTTCCCGGATTTTTGCGTTCCTTATGCGGTTGGGTTATAATGGGAACCCCTTGATATTTCGCCTTGATTAAAGCTTTTCCAGCAATGCCCAACCTTGGTCTTACCGTTTGCCACCTAGCCTCTTTTTCCCTCGGGTTTCCGGAGCCCACGGGTCATCTTATTTTAACCCCCCCGGGCCAGTGCTCCCTCTGAGTGTTGGTCCGAACCGGGCAGCCTGCGGGGCCACCTCGGGGAAACTTGAGGGTTGGTTTTACTTGTAGCTTGACCTATCTGAGTGTGCCCTGAGAACGAGATATGTGCAGCTCCTATCAGGATTTGTCGGCACATTCGGGCGGTGTTGCTGGTCTTGTTTTAACCTGTCGAAGTGTCTTGAGTAACCGAGATACCGAGTCTGATCGAAACGTCTTGGGAGGAGGTCTATTTCTTCGTTGATCATGAGAGCTTGTCATGGGCTAAGTACTCCCCTGCAGGGATTGAACTTTCGAAAGCCGTGCCCGCGGTTATGGGCAGATGGGAATTCGTTAATGTCCGGTTGTAGATAACTTGAACCTTAATTTAATTAAAATGAATCAACTGAGTGTGTTACCGTGATGGCCTCTTCTCGGCGGAGTCCGGGAAGTGGACACGGTGTCGGAGTAATGTTTGCGCAGGTTGCTCTCTAGTTTCTCGCGCGTGCTTTGCCTCCTCTTCTCGCTCTCTTTTGCGAATAAGTTAGCCACCATACTTGCTAGTCGCTTGCTGCAGCTCCACTCATATTTTTACCTTGCCTTACCTATAAGCTTAAATAGTCTTGATCACGAGGGTGTGAGATTGCTGAGTCCCTGTGGCTCACAGATTACTATTACACCAGATGCAGGGCCTGATGATTCCGCTCCAGGAGACGCATACAAGCTCAAGTGGGAGTTCGACGAAGACTCTCAACGTTACTATGTTTCCTTTCCCGATGATCAGTAGTGGTGCCCAGTTGGGGGTGAACGGGACCGTGTCGCATGTTGGGTTCTCTTTCATTTTGGCGCCGTAGTTGGGCCATGAGTGTTTGGATGATGTAATGTTATTTATGTACTTGATTGACGTGGCGAGTGTAAGCCAACTATGTTATCTCCCCTTTATTATTTACATTACATGGGATGTTTGTGAAGATTGCCTAACTTGCGACATATGCCTTCAATGCGATTATGTCTCTAAGTCGTGCCTCGACACGTGGGAGCTATAGTCGCATCGAGGGTGTTACACAGCCATCCGAAGACCATGCAATAAGGCCTCGTATTCAGCTGCATTGTTGGAGTCTGTGTATAATATTTGGAGTACGTACTAAACTGCATCTCCAGTGGGGGACGTTAAAACAACGCCCGCCCCTAATCCCGCCAGCATTTTGGAACCATCGAAGTGCATAACCCAGTTGGAATATGTGCCGTACTCTTTAGGGAGCTCGGCCTCTGTCCATTCGACGACGAAGTCAGCCAGTTTGGAGCGCTTATCAAGGATTACGTCGTCCCTATCCACTGTTGAGCGCAGCGCGGTTAACTCTTCGGCCGCAAGAGCCTCAGATAATGCCTCGAGGGCCAGGGATGATGTTTTGTTTTTCGTGCGGAGGGCTATATCCGGATCACTAGCGAGAGTGATAATACCGTTGGGCCCGGGCATCTTGAGCTTCATATACCCGTAATGAGGTATGGCTTGAAAGCGTGTGAATGCATCTCGCCCCAACAGGGCGTGGTATCCACTGTTGAAAGGGGCTACTTGGAAGGTTATCTCTTTGGACCGATAGTTCTCCGGCGTGCCGAATACCACGACAAGTGTAATTTTTCCCGCACATCGTGCCTCCCGACTAGGAACGATTCCTCGGAAGGTCGTACTACTTTGCTCGATACGGCTCCTGTCTATTTCCATTTTACTGAGTGTATCCTCGTAGGTGAGGTTTAATCCGCTGTCACTGTCCATGAGCACTTTGGTGAGTCAAAAGCCGTCCACTATTGGATTGAGGACCAAGGCGGCTGGTGCCCGGACTGACCGGATTTTTGGTTCGTCACTAGTGTTGAAAGTTATGGTCGTGTCATTCCAAGGGTTTATTGCTGTGGCTTGGCAGACTTCGGCAAGGTCGCGGAGTGCCCTCTTGCGCCGATTGTTTGAAGCGAAAGTCTTGAAGACTTTCAATACTCTGTGGTCGTCGTGTTTTGGGGGGAGTTGCTCCAAGGTATTTTTGGTGGCTGTGGGTAGGTATGGTATCTTGTGTTGTGTGTATTTTGCATGGCCTATCGAGCCACCCCTCCAGAACGGTTCCACGCCCCGTAATGGGTTTAGATTTCTTTACTGATATGTCGGGCGCCTCGTGAGGGTGCATCCTTTTTGCCCGGACGAGGGGTTGAGTGGGAACTAGCGGTTCCCAGTGAGTTGCCTGAGTTTTCTAGGCACTTTCCATTGCGCAGTACTTCTATACTATTGCTGCCAAGTCAGCGAAGTGTAATACGTGACGGCGGTTGATAGAGTTGAGGATTCCTTCATCTATACAATTACGACAGAATATTGAGATCGCGTCTTTGTCGCAACAATCTTTAATCTTGTTCTTGACAAGGAGGAATCTGGCCCAAAAGTGATGGACTGTTTCCTGAGACTGTTGTCGTAGGTATGTGAGATCTCGTATATCTGGGTGGGTGGGTGATGTCTACTACACAACCTTCTTCTTGTAGACGTTGTTGGGCCTCCAAGTGCAGAGGTTTGTAGGACAGTAGCAAATTTCCCTCAAGTGGATGACCTAAGGTTTATCAATCCGTAGGAGGCGTAGGATGAAGATGGTCTCTCTCAAGCAACCCTGCAACCAAATAACAAAGAGTCTATTGTGTCCCCAACACATCCAATACAATGGTAAATTGTATAGGTGCACTAGTTCGGCAAAGAGATGGTGAAACAAGTGGTATATGGATAGTAGATAAAGGTATTTGTAATCTGAAATTATAAAAACAGCAAGGTAACTAATGATAAAAGTGAGCGTAAACGGTATTGCAATGCGTTGAAATAAGGCCTAGGGTTCATACTTTCGCTAGTGCAAGTTCCCTCAACAATACTAACATAACTGGATCACATAACTATCCCTCAACATGCAACAAAGAGTCACTCCAAAGTCACTAATAGCAGAGGACAAACAAAGAGATTATGGTAGGGTACGAAACCACCTCAAAGTTATTCTTTCCAATCAATCCGTTGGGCTATTCCTATAAGTGTCACAAACAGCCCTAGAGTTTGTACTAGAATAACACCTTAAGACACAAATCAATCAAAACCCTAATGTCACCTAGATACTCCAATGTCACCTCAAGTATCCGTGGGTATGATTATACGATATGCATCACACAATCTCATATTCATCTATTCAACCAACACATAGGACCTCAAAGAGTGCCCCAAAGTTTCTACCGGAGAATCACGACGAAAATGTGTGCCAACCCCTATGCATAGGTTCATGGGCGGAACCCGCAAGTTGATCACCAAAACATACATCAAGTGAATCACGTGGTATCCCATTGTCACCACAGATACGCACGGCAAGACATGCATCAAGTGTTCTCAAATCTTTAAAGACTCGATCCGATAAGATAACTTCAAAGGGGAAACTCAATCCATTACAAGAGAGTAGAGGGGGAGGAGAAACATAAGATCCAACTATAATAGCAAAGCTCGCGATACATCAAGATTGTGCCAAATCAAAAACACGAGAGAGAGAGAAAGAGATCAAACACATAGCTGTTGGTACATACCCTCAGCCCCGAGGGAGAACTACTCCCTCCTCGTCATGGAGAGCATCGGGATGATGAAGATGGCCATCGGAGAGGGATTCCCCCTTCGGCAGGGTGCTGGAACGGGTCTAGATTGGTTTTCGGTGGCTACGGAGGCTTCTGGCGGTGGAACTCCCGATCTATTGTGCTCCCGGATGTTTTTAGGGTATATGGAGATATAAAGGCGAAAGAAGTACGTCAGGGGGGCACAAGGGGCCCACGAGGGTGGAGGGTGCGCCCAGGGGGTGGGCGCGCCCCCTGCCTCGTGGCCTCCTCGTAGATCCCCTTACGTGCACTCCAAGTCTTCTGGGCTTCTTCTGATCCAAATATAAGTTCCGTGAAGTTTCAGGTCAATTGGACTCCGTTTGGTTTTCCTTTTCTACGATATTCTAAAACAAGGTAAAAACAAAAACTGGCACTGGGCTCTGGGCTCTGGGTTAATAGGTTAGTCCCAAAAATGATATAAAAGTGTATAATAAAGCCCATAAACATCCAAAACAGTATATAATATAGCATGGAGCAATCAAAAATTATAGATACGTTGGAGACGTATCAGTGGGTGGATTTAAATATGAACCCTGGCCCAATTTGGGATCCGGAGTTTGAGAAATTTCCGAACTTAATAGTTCGGGCTCCGGGAGATCGACCAATTTTTTAGGTCTACCGTCTAATTCTGGGTTCGGAGGACAAGGCGTGTCATTCTGCGGACAGGTATCCGGCTCTTCGGGCTCGGAGATCCGAATATAGTTCGTCCTCAGTATAGAGGGAGAGTTGTTGTTTTGCTCCTCTACTACTGCTATCTGATGGGTGATCAATGGAGATTTGATTTCTCTCTGATCGGGTTTAAGCCCAATCCGATCATAGTCTGTAGCGACCCCCAAGGTGGCGATGCGATCCAGGAGTTTGTTCAAGGACGACAATTCCGTTGGATCCATCTGTTTGGAGTATTCAGAGACAATTCAGAGGCAATTTTCGATGACCCGAGAAGTCATCGTCAGCTCATCGGCCGAACGGGCGGTCATGATAAAGCCACCCAGCCGGAGGGTTTGGCCTGAGGCCAGAGCTCCTCCGGCGGTGATATTGTCCTTGATCACAAGGCAAGCCATCAATTCTGACTTCGACGTCACAGTGGAACTCTCAATGAAAGCACCAATGTCGGTGTCAAAATCGGCGGATCTCGAGTAGGGGGTCCCGAACTATGCGTCTGAGGTCGATGGTAATAGGAGACAAGGGACACAATGTTTACCCAGGTTCGGGCCCTCTCTATGGAGGTAATACCCTACTTCCTTCTTGATTGATCTTGATGAATATGAGTATTACAAGAGTTGGTCTACCACGAGATCGTAATGGCTAAAACCCTAGAAGTCTAGCCTATGTGATTATAATTGTCTCTACGGACTAAACCCTCCGGTTTATATAGACACCGGAGGGGCCTAGGGTTGTACAAAGTCGGTTACATAGAAAGGAAATAGTACATCCGGCCACCTAGCTTTCCATCCACGCAAAGGAGAGTCCTATCCGGACACGGGAGAAAGTCTTCTATCTTGTATCTTCATGGCCCAATAGTCCGGCCCATGCCCAACAGGTCGGACGCCCGAGGACCCCTAAGTCCAGGACTCCCTCAAGGGGGCCCGCACAGCCCATGGGGGGGCACCCCTTGTGGGCTCCCCTCTCTCTCCCTTATGGCCCATGTTGACCCATTACTTCCCCCGGGGGTTCCGGTAACCCCCTCGGTACTTTGATAAATATCCAAAACGTCTCGAAACCATTCTGGTGTCCAAATATTACCGTCCAATATATCAATCTTTACCTATCGACCATTTTGAGACTCCTCGACATGTCTGTCATCTCATCCGAGACTCCGAACAAACTTCGGTCACTAAAACACATAACTCATAATACAAATCGTCATCGAACGTTAAGTGTGCGGACCCTATGGGTTCGAGAACTATGTATACATTACCGAGACACATCTCCGATCAATAACCAACATCAGAAACTGGATGCTCATATTGGTTCCTACATATTATACGAAGATCTTTATCGGTCAAACCACAATAACAACATACGTTATTCCCTTTGCCATCGGTATGTTACTTGCCCGAGATTCGATCGTCAGTATCCTCATACCTAGTTCAATCTCGTTACCGGCAAGTCTCCTTACTCGTTCCGTAATGCATCATCCCGTAACTAAACTCATTAGTCACATTGCTTACAAGGCTTATCGTGATGTGCATTACCGAGAGGGCCCAAATACCTATCTGATACTCGGAGTGACAAATCCTAATCTCGATCTATGCCAACTCAACAAACACCTTCAGAGACACCTGTAGAGCATCTTTATGATCACCCAGTTATGTTGTGACATTTGATAGCACACAAAGTGTTCCTCCGGTATTCGGGAGTTGCATAATCTCATAGTCAGAGGAATATGTACAAGTCATGAAGAAAGCAATAGCAATAAAACTTAACGATCATTATGCTAAGCTAACAAATGGGTCTTGTCCATCACATGATTCTCCTAATGATGTGATCCCATTCATCAAATGACAACACATGTCTATAGTTAGGAAACGTAACCATCTTTGATTAACGAGCTAGTCTAGTAGAGGCTTACTAGGGACACATTGTTTTGTCTATGTATCCACACATGCATCAAGTTTCTGGTTAATACAATTCTAGCATGAATAATAAACATTTATCATGATATAAGGAAATATAAAATAACAACTCTATTATTGCCTCTAGGGCATATTTCCTTCATGCAACTCATCCAGAAAATCATCAATTACTGGTATGGGAAATTTGTTCTTTACTGTCACAGTGTTCAACTTTCTGAAATCTATGCAAAGTCTCATTGTACTGTCCTTCTTTTTAACTAACAGAACAGGGGCTGCATAGGGACTTTAGCTATGTCTGATCAGATTATTGTCCAACAAGTGTTTTATTTGCTTCTCCATTTCCTCCTTCTGGTGATGATGTACTCTATAAGGTCTAACATGAGGTGGGTCAATTGCTAGCAATAGTGTGATTTTATGATCCAATTCTCTCTTTGGAGGTAGTGTTGTTGGCTCAGCAAAAACATCCTCATATTCCACTAACAGTTTGCTTATTGCAGCAGGGATACAATGCTTATCAGGAGTTTGAGCCACTATGTTGTGAATTTGGATAAGAAAGGCATGTACACCTTTGTCCAGTAACTTTGTTACTTGCTCTGCTGGTATCTCCAAAATTTCTTCACTAGAGTTGTAGACTGCTGTTGTAATAGTTGTTTTGCCCTGTACAGTAAAGCTGAACCGATTATGGGGCACATCAAAAGCAACAAGGCTTACTATGGAAAACCAACCATAACCTAAAATCATATCATGACTAGGGAGATTGAGAATTCTGAAAGAATGTTCCAATTTCAATTTGGCTAGTTGAAAAGCACAATTTGGAACTACATCAACAGAGAGCAGTAAACCTCCTCCAGCCACAGAGATTTTTCTAGGTCTGATAGGTAGCAAGTGACAATTGGATTTGATGGCAAACTGTTCACTGATAAAAGGAGTTGAACTTCCTGGATCCAATAGTGCTACTTCCCTTTTTCCATTCACATACACAATCACTGTAGGGGATTGTACAACCAACTGTTGGCCCGTAGCATGTGCAGAAATAGACATTGCTTGCTCTTTTTGCTTTGTTCCTTCTTCTGACATGTCTTGTTGATCAGCTTCAGCTTCATATGGACCATTTTATTCCACTCCTTGTTGCAGCATGTGCACATTAGGTACTAAAGTGCATTTGTGGCCATGAAACCATTTATCTCCACATCTCCAACACTCACCAACTTTCCTGCTTCTCTGAATGTTATTGTTAACATTTTCAGTTGTTTGTGTTACTAGTAGCTGGTGCTGTTGTAGTATTGAGCACTTGTTTTGTTGCTGTGGGCACTACATTTTTCTGCCAATAGTTGTTGTAAGGGATTGTAGTTTTCTTGTCATGAGACACAGGAGGAGGGTGACAGGGTTCAATCTCCTTGGCTAAACAATAAGCATCAGTTAGTGAGGTTGGTCTTAAAACTCTCAGCTGGTACTTAATTCCCTCTCTCAGCCCATTAACATAGCATCTCACAAACCATAGTTCAGATAATGTAGGATTTTCTTCCTGAAGTTCAGCCATTAAATCCTCAAATGATTTGGTGTACTCTAACACAGTGTTGCTGCTTGTTTCAGAGAAGTGAACTGCTCAATGAGGTCATAGGAGCCTTGGGGAAAAATCTCTTGATAATTTCTTTCCCAAATTCCTGCCATGACAACTGTTTCTTGAGTAGGCCAGATCTCCTGAGTCACACATCAGCATCCCCTGTCATATACATTTGTGAAAGTGAAACCTTATACTCCTCAGTTGCTCCTGCCATTTGGAAGTATTTGTTGCACTATCTAATCCACCCTACATGGTCTTCACCAGAGAATCTAGGAAAATCCATCCTAGGGCCTTTTGTTACTGCTTTCATAAATTGTGCTTGCATATCTTGCTCATAGGTCCTGAAGTAACCTTGCCACAATTGCATGTCTCTAGTTGGCTGCTGGTACTGCTGAAATGCAGGTGTGTGTCCTCCTCTTCTTTGAGTGACTAGGGTACCCATTGCACTTGTTGTTTCTAAATTATGTTGAACTGCATACCCAGGAGGTACTGTAGTTCTACCAGTTCTGATTGGAGGTAATCTCTGCATGTGCAACTCTTCCAGTTGTCTGGTTTTCTCTTTCTCAGCTTCTAGTTGCTGCCTCAATTGTTCAGTTTTGCTAGGTGGTCTTTCCTGCTGTTGCTGTAGCAGTGTAGGTGATCTCACAATATTTTCCACTCCAGGTTGTTTCTCAGTCATTGTTCCTGAACCAGATGGAGCCACCCGTTTTTGTAAGACTGAACTCATAGTGGATAACTGCTTTCCCGGATCTAACACAGCTTTTTCAATCCCTCCAACTTGCAGAGAAATCTCTCCTTGTTTGGAACTGATAGACTAGACATCTTCCTGTAACTTGGACACTTCATTGCGCATGGATGCACTGTCCTGCTGCAAAGTGCCAAAATCATCCCGCAGAGATAACAGCTCCTGCAAATCGGCCTCATCGATTGCCTTAGCGCGTCCCATCTCCTTGAGCCAGAGAAGAGAAGGGGAATTTTACCACCGCAGATGCGGCAACCAGCCTCTCCAATCCAGATCCTGCCGCCGCCAAAGCTCCACGCCACCAAGGTACACAGATCAGTGAAGGACGTGGGATTTTACCTTGCTGGAGGGGATCCAGCACAACCACTCCGCGCTACTGATCTGTACGATCACCGCCTCCTGCGCCGCCTTGGATCCGCCGCTGCCTGATGCGTCAGTGAAGGCACGCCCTCACCTCGCGCCTCAATCGCCGCCAATCACCATCATCACGACATCAGGGAGGGAATTGGGTGGGTGTTCTAACCTCTCGTGGAAAATTTTGATCCGATCGAAAGCTACCGAGGAACCAATGCTCTGATTACCAATTTGTCAGATCCTGGCTATTCTACAGATGCAGAGGAGAAGATTGTATGGACGAATTTTGAGAATTGTCAAGGAAAGAGGCCCCGATCGGGGAGATGTATTGCCATCGACGAAGCCATATAAGTTTAGGGTTCATCCCTTAGGAGAATTCAGGAATATTCGATACCCAACTCAGCCACAACCCGATTGTTAAGTAGGTGAACGCCTCGCGGTAACAACAGGAACTTGAACAATGATTCTAATGGAAAAATATATCTAACGGTGGGCGACGAAAGTAACTTGAGGAGTTCCTTGGACCGTTGGATCAGCTGAACCGCTAAGTGTCGAAATGACACAGTTAACTGAAGAATCATCTTCAAATATGCTGCTACCTGACATAGTCACACTTTTAAAAATAAGGATCAGTGCATTTTTCCCGAAAAAAAGAAAAAGGATCAGCGCAAATCAAATGCAGAGTCCAGAAGCTGCTGGTGTCTTCTCCACAAGACCACAATACGGGACCAACCCAATTCCGGCCCAACCGACGAACACAGTCCAGTGACCTCGGGTCTTCACGGGAAGACGAGAGAAATCTCCAGAAGCGTGCTTTCTCCTTCTCCGCCGTATCATCCCTAGCTCTCTACTATAAATTCTCCCCCGTGCCGCTCGACAGGATATACTCCCAGAAAGAGCCGAATATTCGTAGGAGAGGACGAGCTCGCCTGCTCACTTTATCTCCGTGCGCTCGTTTGTATCGGGATCCCAGCACATGGTTGTATGGACAGTAATTAGGCTCCAGGAAAATACCGTGTTGACCCCACAGCGCACGGCCGTGCCGTTTGGTCGGGATGACGGACGGCGCCAGATCACATCCAGTACCCACCGCACAGGAAAGGTCCGCCGTCATGTGCCGTACAGTACCGTCTGCCACTGGCCACGGCCACTCCGACCGAACAGAAGATTGTCGAGCTGTGCACCAAGAGGCTGCTGCTATGATTAAAAACTTGATGCACCGATTTGACAAGATTTCGTTAGGTACATTATGTGCAGGCAAGAATTCATCACACAACCTTGCTACAAAATAGCTAAAGCATGGCAATCCGAGACATAACTTAATACAGATGCAGCAAAATTATTCGGTCATCTTAATATAGCCATAACATAACCTGCAAAAAATATATATATATACAACCATAACATGCTAACAACAAATCCAGCAGCTCCCATGATCTGCAATGATCTCTTTTGAACTGTGAAACTGATCATACCTGAGAAAAATAACAAATTTTTGTGCTCTGAATCTTGTAACATTGCATGCTCATAAACATGAACAAACTACTCCCTCCGTTCCTAAATATAAGTTTTTTTAGTGGTTTCAAATGAACTACAACATACGGATGTATGTAGACATATTTTAGAATATAGATTCTCTAATTTTGCTTCGTATGTAGTCCCTTATTGAAATCTCTAAAAAGACTTATATTTAGGAATGGAGGGAGTAGTAGATATATTTTCACAACTAGGAAATTAGAGCAAAGAAGACAAGAGCGTTTCCTCCAAAAAAATTGTAATCTGCCTAATGATAATGATTTCATTGAAAACATGTAGACTATGTTGACGAGCCTGGCACACACAACATCTAATTAGAAAAATCTTCTATACAAACAGATCACTTGGCTTTGACTAGAATAGTTCTATACTGGCTGGCTGGTTGGACAAGCATGCCCATCAGTCAAAACTCAAAACCATTCAAGCAAAATTGACATGTATTCTGTCTGGAGTAGCAATGTGAAATATGATAAAGCTATGTCAGGGAAATTAGGAAGAACGTAAAAAAAGGAAAAGCAGGAACAAAAAATTAGATCCTTTTTACTGTCTTTCTTTGAGCAGTGAGAAATGACCAAAAAGTATGTTTTTTAGCACAGAAGAACCATCATATGAACAAATAATGTATATATGAGCAGTATTTTTTGCTTAATCTTTTTTTTTTCAATTGGGTTTCAATGGAAACAAAGTCATTTGTTGTAATACACTCGCGACACCGATTGCCAGTGATTGGCTTCTTTTCCCGCTGACACGTGCTTACGTATAATGTATACAGGTTTAGGAAAAATCCTAGCTTACAAGACAAAATCGAATTGTAAAATTGGACGTACCACTAGTAGCTCACATTGTAAATCAGCAGCCTTATCACTGCCAGGCACTCACATCGCAAGATCGAGTACTTCTTCGGCTTCCCCTGCCAAAAATATAAAAGAGTCCACATGAAACACGCCAACTATGTCGGCCTACCAGGAAATGTCTAGAAGACGAACATGACACTCACACCAATTTCAAAGCGCGATCCCATTATGCTCGCGTCTGTGCGTTTGGTCCCAAATGGACAGACCGCACGGCCCAATGCGCGACCCCATCATTACTTTTTGTCTATTTCACGTCTGGTCCGCTTCATTTCCTGCTCAAACATCCACCGGCTTTGCGTCCACACGGACGACGAACGGACGCCGACGCGCTCGCTCAGCGTTCGCTTCGAGCCCGTGTGGCAGCTACGCACCTACCATCCACCACACACATTTACCGCGCACATGTGGGCAGCCCTACTTGGCAGCCATCCCGGTCGAGCAGTCGTCGTCCTTTTTAATGTGAAGGTCGTGGACCGATGGAGTCCACACTTCCACTTCCCCGGTGATGCGTGCCTCCTCGTAGCCCGACAGCCAAACCCTAGCCCACCGCTCCTCTACCTCCCCACCAGCGACAATGGTGGGCCGCTGGTTTCCCGGCCGCAAGACGAGGCACGACCACAAGGCCAGGTCCTTGTCTGGCGGCGTCGCCGCTTCCCCACTCCACCTCCGGCCTGGCAGGGGCCGCCATCCCACCTCTGGCAGCCACCTTCATACGTCGACCTCACCGGCGACGACGATGATGAGTAGACGGCGGCTACGGAAGGCGACGAAAGCCCTTATCTAGTTTCTTTTTACATGTTTTTGTTTATATTAATGTGCGGAACTTGGATAATGGGACGTTTTAATGTTTATATTAATGTTTTCGAGTTGTTTTCAATGTTTATTTGGTTTTTTGGGGTTTTAAATTCACGTCATAAAAACGGTCAGTTTGGGGTGCGGTCGGCCCGTTGGGCGCACCGCAGGCCCTTATTTTTTTTAATGTTTTTGTTTATATTAATGTGCTGAAGTTGGGTAATGTGGACGTTTTAATGTTTTCGAGTTATTTTTGATGTTTATTTGGGTTTTTTGGGGGTTTAAATTCACGTATGAAAAAACGGATAGTTTGGGGTGCGATCGGCCCATTGGGCGCACCGCAGGCCCTTATCTAGTTTGTTTTTAATATTTTTGTTTATATTAATGTGCTGAATTTGGGTAATGCGGACGTTTTAATGTTTTGAGTTATTTTCAATGTTTATTTGGGTTTTGGGGTTTAAATTCACGTATAAAAAACGGATAGTTTAGGGTGCGGTCGGCTCGTTGGGCGCACCGACGACCGCTCAACCGCAAGTGGACGACGATGTCCGTTTTCCTGCCAAAACGGACGAAAAACGAACGAAACGAACGTCCGTTTGGGTCGTGCGTTGGAGTTGGCCTCACTCAGCAAACACATATCACTTTCTGCATTTATTTCCTCCTCTCCGTATAGCCTGCTCTTCCCGTACCTGATGCCGGATCCAAGCACCCACGAGCACAGGTTGTAGAAATCGTGCAGCATCCTCTGAATGTTCTGCCAGTGCAGGGGGTTCGATCTGGGGGTGCTCTGCCACTCGGAATCTGCACTCACAGCAGTTCAATGTATGTTCAGAAAATTGACGTTAGCTGCATCAGAAATTCAGAAAGTACGAGCCGCAGCTTCCTTCGCACACGCGTCCACCGAGCAGCTGTCATCCGTCGGGGCCCCTGTTTCTTCATCGCCACCATTGCCGCGCACACGGCCGCCTCACCGCAATCGCCGTCAATCGACGGCACTGGGAACCTGCTCACCAACAATAACCTATCAACCCACGGAGCCAATCCGAGCATACAGCCTAGGCCAGTGGGAAATCAAGTCGAAAATCTTACCTATCGACCCGATCTGATAGGAACTCGAAGCCTCCCGTCATCCTGCCCGCTGACTTCATTTGCTGGAATTTTTCCTGGGCGTCGTCTCTGTTCGAGTCCACGCAGGAGGGCGGGGACAGCGGTGCCTACAACCCCATCCTCGCAAGCGGACGGCCGGCACCGTTGCCTGTTGACTGTTCGGAGTTCGCCGCCGACAATCTGATGTTCCCGCAAACGCCGTTCAGGTCTACTCGGAGCCTGGCCGTCGGTCGCCCAACTCACCAATGTTGAACTGGCCTACTGCATCTAGCAGACCTAGAGCGGGCTGTGCCGGTGGCGCGTAGTCACCACCTGCTAACGCCCGCACTGGGAACCTAGCCAACGGGAGAACGCTCCCTGAGATTCATGATCCACCGTCAATGGAAATCAAACGAGGGCAATAAGCATACCGATCGACTGGATCTGCTAAGAACTCAAACCCATCCCCCACCGTCTCCACCGTCAACCCTCTCAAGCCGCGCACCGAAACCGGAGGAATAGTTTCTTAGAATAGCAGGTACCCTTCTCGTTGGAGCCCAGTTGCCGCTTGCCAGTACTATATTTCCTTATTTTTTCCACCTCAAACGCGGTTTGTGAAAGCCGGTAAACGGAGCTCCGGTTATCTTGTACGGACGGGCCATCATCACCCAGTTACGTCCTCCGTCAACACGTCAGGCGGACCCATTCCTGTACATGCGGCAGTATTTCTACCATCCATAAATGCAGATGAAACGTGAGGCTGCACCATTGGTCCATATAACGGGAGTAGGCGAGCTCGTGCGCTCTTTCGCCACTCTCCAGAAAGAGCACCGATCAAAGAGCTCCCAGAAATCAATCGATCACCCTTCCGCTTCCAACACCAGCCAAATCGTCGATTCCTTCCACCAGCATCTCGAATCCCCACCGATACGACCGACAATGTCGCTGATCCGTCGCAGCAACGTGTTCGACCCCTTCTCCCTCGACTTCTTCGACCCCTTCGACGGCTTCCCTTTCGGCTCCGGCAGCAACAGCAGCGGCAGCCTCGTCCCGCGCACCTCCTCGGACACGGCGGCCTTCGCGGGCGCGCGCATCGACTGGAAGGAGACGCCCGAGGCGCACGTGTTCAAGGCGGACGTGCCGGGACTGAAGAAGGAGGAGGTGAAGGTGGAGGTGGAGGACGGCAACATCCTCCAGATCAGCGGCGAGCGGAACAAGGAGCAGGAGGAGAAGACCGACACCTGGCATCGCGTGGAGCGCAGCAGCGGCAAGTTCCTGCGCAGGTTCCGGCTCCCGGAGAACGCCAAGGCGGAGCAGGTGAAGGCGTCCATGGAGAACGGCGTGCTCACCGTCACCGTGCCCAAGGAGGAGGCCAAGAAGCCCGAGGTCAAGTCCATCCAGATCTCCGGCTAGAGCGATGAAATGGGATGTAGAGCAGTGGTGTGGAGTCTCCCCCCGGTCGTCGTGATGAAATAAAATCAAGAAGAGTCCGGCCGTCTGTGCGTGCGAATGGTCCAATGTTGCAGTCAGTGTTTTGAGTCTCTCGTGTCAGTGTTTTGAGTCCGGTTTGTTGTTGTTTGTTCATCAGTCTGTACTGGCTCTGTACTCCATCAGCAACTGAGTAAATTCATTACCTTCTCTGCTAATTTGTGAATGGCCGTGCGGATCGTAGAATGTTCCTAACTCTCACAATTGAACTCGGAATGAACACTGAACATTACAGTGACGCTGATTTTAGTCGGAGCTTAGGCGCCTCGGTGTCTTGTCAGCCATGTCTTGCCCGAGCTATGTTTTTTGCGCCAGCGTTCCGTATTCAATAGGGCCGCGGACTTCCGGTCCAGCAGCTAGCCTGGCCCAAGTTCGCTCGTGCCTCCGCCGGCGCCGTCACCGTGCGCCGCGGCCCCATCCGCGTCAGGCGCCGGGCACCCCGCGTACGGTATGCACCTTACAGGCCCTCGGCGACGGTTCCATTGCCCCCGCTGGCCTGGTTGGGCTAGCGAGACTTCTCGTCGTGCCCCCACCGTTCCAGACCGCCGCCGGCCTCCCCTGTCTGGCCACATCATACATCTCCCGCCTCGTCGCCGTCAGCTGCATATGCGGG
Organism: Triticum aestivum; assembly: GCF_018294505.1. Classification (NCBI taxonomy): domain Eukaryota; kingdom Viridiplantae; phylum Streptophyta; class Magnoliopsida; order Poales; family Poaceae; genus Triticum; species Triticum aestivum. The sequence continues at coordinate 98,999,231 of NC_057803.1, forward strand.
GAACCGCGAGACGAGGTCGCCGAGGAGATCTCGGCTCCGTTCTCCTCATTCGCGATGCAACCGGGCGGTGGGCGTTGGCATGTCCACCGCGCCCGCAAGGTGTTCGGCGCATTGCGCGACCGCGCCCTCGACGAGAGCCCACTGGCGTCAGCGCACTCATGAACACGTGTGATTCAGCTAATCACGTCTACTTGCTCCTTGTGCTGTCGTGCATTTACCAGGGACGGGAATTTCAGAAGCTGGAATCCGGAAGATTGTTCCAATAGGTGGAGGAAGATACAGGCAGAGCCCCTCCTCTCTACCTGCTTCTCTCTAATGCGTGTATGAACCTTATGCAGTGGTTAATCGTCTTGTTGGGATGCAGATGAAGCAGCTGGAAGCCACACAGAGGATCTCTTCCTGCGTTCATCCAGCTTAGTGCTCCCACCTCTAGTTCCGTACCTAAATGGTTTGATTTTGAATGTGCTCCATCTGTTTCACCGTGACAATTTTCATCTCATGGTAGCTATCCATTGACGTAATCAAGACTGCAATTCACTTTTCCCACTGTTGCTTTTGCTTTTAGAACTTGGGAGGAAAAGATGAAATTGGCTATAACATTTCTTTCATACATGTTATTCTCTTCATCTCATTAACATAAATTCCATTCTAGCTCCATGAACACACCATTGTAGAGCCTTTACTTTGCTACTGATGCAACTTCAGAGCAAATAGCACCTTACACCAGGTAGTTTGCAACTTGTGTCACCATAGTAGGTTATGTAAGAGTTTTCACTCCGCATCATGTTCTGCTCAGTAATATTGCACTTCGCACCATGTCCGGCAAAAAAACATGTTTGTGTTTTTTTGGAAAAGATTAACATGAGCATATGAACTTGGGAAACTGAATTTTCATGTATCTGCAAGACATCTAGTTTAGACTGGAGTCGTTATATGAATCACTTAGTTTGAGTTCTGTGCATTACCGATTCGTTTAAATAAGATGGTAAAACAAATTGTAAAATGGGAGAGTTAATGCTGTAACTTTTTAGCTTTAAGTAACCGCTTTTATGAGGTTCTTCTATCCCCTACATTTATTTTGGACTCTTATGTCCATGTACATGTCGAGAACATGACAGTTGGGTGCATTTAATATTAATCTTACTATAATTTTCTATCCAGAAGGGGAGCCTTGGCGCAGTGGTAAAGCTGCTGCCTTGTGACCATGAGGTCATGGGTTCAAGTCCTGGAAACAGCCTCTTACAGAAATGTAGGGAAAGGCTGCGTACTATAGACCCAAAGTGGTCGGACCCTTCCCTGGACCCTGCGCAAGCGGGAGCTACATGCACCAGGTTGCCCTTTTTTTATAATTTTCTATCCAAAATCATCTTCACAAAATGTCTAAGATATCTTCACAAGATGGTGACAAGCACATACCATGTGTTCATGTGGACTAAGAATTAGACCTTTGTTCACTGACAAGCACATACCATGTAAACTAAGTTATGTTCAGCTTGTTTCTTAATTAAAATGTGTTTGTGCTTAACTTTATTTACATGTGCATGTCTAATAAATTCCATTCCATTCCAGGTACACCTCAAAGATGTACTAAAACTATGAAAGGGGTACAAGTCAACCATAAAACTCATAATAGGAGTTAACTACCATATTTGTGCATGCCTAATAAATTCGGTTATGTTTCAGGTACATCTTAAGGTGTACTCCCTCTGACCCCATTTACATGGTGCACATATGTTCTGAGGTCCAACTTTGACTAACAAAACTTGGGCTCTGTGTTACAACAATTACACCATTCAATCCATATTAAGAGTAATTTCCAATGGTATAATTTTTATGATATTTAATTAGCATATCATAGATTAAAAAAATGATGGTCAAAGTTTAATCATGATGAGGGTGCGATGTAAATAGAGACGCATGGAATACTAAAACGCTGAAAGGGGTAGAAGTCAACCAAAACTCATATGTCTCGCTTACATAAGAATGGCAGTGCTTCAATTATTTAGTTTCGAAGAGAAATCCTTTTCCTGGTGCATGCTTCATGACAAAAGAAAGTGGACTATTTATGAGTGATTTTCTTCAGGTAAAATAGGGTAGTTAAATCTTGCCACATAGGACTACCAACTAGTCAGCAATTCACTATGTGCACAAGAACTGGTCAAGTTTACTGTCTGGGACTCGCCGGCCTCCCCTACAGTTTTCAGATCGAAAAGAGATCTGGTCAGAGTGAGAATTAGGTGGTAGGATTGGCCCAACTAAGAAGAGGGGTCTAGACTCCTCCTTCAGTTGTAATCTCTCCTGAAAAGATGCTTCAATTATCTAACTGTACAAGAAATATCGTTCATGATCTTCGCATTTTGCATGTTCAAGATATGCAAAGCTACCGCTGCAAAGAAAGACTTCTATGAAGAACCGGTGCTGCTCTACATTGAGAACTTAAAATCGTTTTTATAGAGACAGTCTTATTGATCACTGGTTTTTCAGTCACCCAGCCACCACCAACTGGCTTCATCAACTGAACTGGGTGGACTAGTTGGGCTCAGTGGTGGAGCGACATGGGCTAGAATAACCATGGGTGTGCAAGACACTTGATAACAATTTTTATGTGGAACCTGGTGTTTAGTAGGTATGCTGCATGTATAGGTATACGTGGGCTACAAAAAATGAGAACTTCACCCATGTGTTCTTGGTACGTTCTTTAGAGCTTGCAATCTCATATGCTAGCCCAATCTGCATTGCCAACCCAAATTTCCAGGTTCCAACGGTCTAGCACTCACTGTTGATGCTTACGGCATGTCTTCATAGCCACACCTTGTCGAACTTTGCCAGAGGTATGGCAGTTCGGAAGGGTACTGTTTATTTTTACTGCTACAACCGTGGTATGCCACACTTCCTTTGCAGCATACCTCACTTGTTATAATCTCTTCGGAGTACCTACCTATCATGGCTATGTGCGGGGGCCCCGGGAACCCTAGTTACTCATAGGTCGATGTGGTCATCATACGTTTTTTATGGTATACCTCCTCATAGTTTAGGACTACCCATCAACATCTTTTATACTTGTCATAGTTAGTAGATAAAGCGTGGCAAAGTCAGCATGTGCAAAGTTTGGCTAGGTGTGGCTATGAACCAAATATTCCCTAAGCATTAATGGTCCCCTGGACAAACGTAATCCCCAACTTAGAATATGACAGTTACTCTCCCTGCCTTCATCTGCATCAAGGAGACAATGCGGCACCAACTACAACCCACCTCAGCAGAATCATTGTCTACTATGTGTAACCATCTTTGAGCGGTAAGAGCGACCTCGTGTGACTTGCCCCACTTTGGGTGTGGGTGCAGCATCGTTCCTGCACATCTTCTCTCGTTCCGCAATGGACAGGTAGAAGGAACAACCCCCTTTGCCTCCCGAATGAGTTGCGCTTGAGCACCTTGCCCAGGGAAGTTGGCGGCTTCAAGGTAGAGGCAGCCGGCAGGGGTTCCTTCAATAGGAAGTGTGTAATTTGAGCTACTGAACTTATCTACTCCTCTGTATCAAAATATAAGACGTTTTTTGATACTTACCTTGTATCAAAAAACGTCTTATATTTTGATACAGAGGGAGTATTGTATATCTTCAATTTTTCTTTTGGACAATGCTATTAACTCTATAGCTATGATTTTTTAACGACCAGCAGTAGGAATTCCTACTGCGTATATTTATGTATTTCTGTGAAGCATGTTACATATTTCCAGCATTCATTGGCAAATTGGCAGTGGAAGGAAAGGTGACCTCTGGTTTCAGTTGTGCTTGCTCACGAATAGTCAGGTAGGAAAAGTTTTTCCTCTGAATAATCTCTCTTGTGTTCAGCCTGTAATGTAAAAGCAGCAAGAAGAAAACCTTAAGCTTCTTTTGGCAACATGATTTCCAATCACTCAAATACTAGTAATGCCTCGGAAACTTAAGCTATCTGCTATCTAAATACTGAACTGCCACCTGTGCTATGTATTCTCTAATATTGAACTTCATAATGTTCAATTATTGTCTTGTTGCTACCCTGCCTTGGCAATTTTTTGCAAGTTTGACCATTGTTTGACACTTGTTTGTTGTTAGCTGTTGCTACATGGAAAAGGGAGCTTGGGGTCCAGATCAATGCTTCAAACCTGCAAAGGTGATGTACTGATGTGTTGCTTCATTATTAATTTAATGGTATTCACACTGTACGCTTATTAACATTCTATCCTTTTGGAGTTTTGAGTTTGAATAGGGCATCAGCAATTCAGCATTAGATGTTGGCGACTTGGAGGTTTGGAGCTGCTTCGGTATGATCAGGGAAAGAGGGCAGCAAGGTAATCTGCTGTCCTAGCAACCACACATATTTGTTAGTGACTAAAGAAATAGTAAAAGGTACCCCCACATTGGTGCATTTTTAACATGCCGAATTTACGTATCAGTATCGGCCTGATAATGATACTACACGTATCCGTATCGGTGCTGCATAGGGTAACACGGTCTCTTGGCCCATAAAACTGAATACGCTTCAGATGTAGAGAAGTCAGGTGTTGTCCAAGAATAGGTCTGTGAGGACTAGTTAATGGATCGAGCTCCATTCATGGCGAAATTCGAATTACAGAGGAGGATTTCGGAGGAGGGAGGTCTTCGCTTATAAGTCACGCACGCCACACACCCACTAACAGTTTTGCCAGCCGCCACCGAATCCTATCTATTCCCAGGTATAACTACACACGCAGATTTGGGCCCACTCCGGCCCAGCAAGCCGAGCGGGTAAGCGAGGCTGCCTCTTGGGCCGTGCTTCTGTTTGAACTCCTTGGTGCTCGCCCTGGTCGCTGACAATCCCTCCTCCGTTAGACACGGCTTGACCCCAAGCCGGTGCCCGGGGAAACTTTAGCTGTAGTGTAATCTTGTCTTCCCACGTTGCCATATCCACTGGCGAAGCATTTCATTTGACTAGGACTTGGACGATGGAATCGGAGCCTCGATGAACCACCCGTTGCTGCAAAACTTGCTCTGGAAACTGGAGCTGATCGTCAGGTGCAAGCATCCTCTTGAGCAGCGACACATGAAACACGGGGTGTACTTTGCTTGCTGGCGACAGGTCCAATCGGCAAGCCCCTTCACCAACGCGCTCAACAATCTTGAACGGCCCATAAAACTTGAACGCCAGCTTATGGTTTGCTCTTGGTGCCACTGACGACTGGAGGTAGGGTTGAAGCTTGAGGAATACCTTGTCGCCCACTTCAAAGTCGCAAAAAAAAGAAGATGCGATCAGAACGATGTTTATCAGCTTGGATCTTCATACGTTGTTGGGCACGGAGCAAATGTTGTTTAGCTGAATCCATGACCACAGTGTGGTCAATAAGCCACTGTTGCAGATCAGAGGACTAAATAGCATCGTCAACTGACAGACCAAAATGACGCTGGCAATGCCTATACATGATCTCAAATGGTGTTTTACCCGTAGCTGAGTGCCAATTGGTGTTATACCAGAATTAACACAGTGGAATCCATTTTGCCCAACGAGACGGATGCCCACTGACAAAACAGCGCAAGAAGCACTCCACTTGCTGATTGACGCGTTCAGTTTGCCCCTCGGACTGGGGATGGCGAGCAGAACTCATTCGAAGCAGTATGCCAGATTTTTGGAACAGCTCACTCCAGAACTTGCTTGTAAAAATCCGATCACGGTCAGAAACAATGGAGAGGGGCATACCATGCAGTTTGTAGACAGAGTTCAGAAATGCATCAGCCACAGTCTCAGCCAAAAATGGGTGATGCAGAGGAATAAAATGCCCGTACTTGGAGAGCTTGTCAATGATCACCAACAAACAGTTGTAACGATCAGATGGAGGCAGGCCCTCAACAAAAGTCCATCGTGACCATCTCCCAAGGTAAGGAGGGTTGAAGCAAACCTGGGTTGGAATCCTTTTGGGTTTGTCCTGTTGGCAAATTAGACAACGCTGCACGTAGGATTTGATGAATCCTCTTATCCCCTTCCAACGAAACAGCTGCCTGATGTGTCTGTAAGTTACAGTGAAGCCAGAATGGCCACCCAAGGGACTGTCATGGAAAGCAGCACAAACCTTGCTGTGGAGAGTTGGATCACAGCCAAGCCAGACATAATTTCCTTGCCTGAGAACCCCAGCTTCAAGAGAAAATTTGTCACTGGATACAGGATACACTGACAGGCGTTGCAGTAAGTCGGAAGCAAATGGGTCATGCACATAACTCTGAAGAACTTCCTCGAGCCAAGCAGGTTGTGCAGAAGAGATGTGCTGTAGTTATGGCAATGTGTCACTGGCACTAGAGGGTCTCCTGGACAGAGAGTCAGCAGCACTATTTTCCACACCTTTCTTATATTCAATGGAATACTGCAGCCCCAACAGTTTAGTTAGTGCTTTTTTGCTGCCACCTGGTATGTAATCTTTGCTCAGACAGACAAGCTAAACTGCGTTGGTCAGTTCTGATGACAAATTCAGATAGTTGTAAGTACTTGTTCAACTGCTCAAAGAATTGCTAAGTATTCTTTTTCATAAACTGACAGTGTGATTCCTGGGCCCAAGGGCTCTACTGACATAAGCAATGGGGTGTCCCTCCGGCATAAGCACTGCTCCAATTCTGACATCACTGGCATCAGTTTCCACAATAAATTTCTTGGAGAAATTTGGCAGTGCCAGAACAGGAGTGAAACCAAAGCTTGCTTCAGTAGCACAAATGCTTGTTGTTCATTGTGTGTCCAATGAAATGGTACCCCCTTCTTCAAAAAATTTGTCAATGGCTTTCTCAACATGCCATAATGGGAAATAAATTTCCTATAATAACCAGCAAGGCCCAAAAATCCTCTCACTTCCTTGGCAGACACAGGTACTGGCCATTCCTTGATAGCAGATATCTTAGAGGGGTCAGTAGCCATTCCTTGTCCATTGATTATGTGTCCCAGATATCCAATTTGAGTCTGCAAAAGCACATTTAGATAGTTTAACTTGCCATTAATGTTTGAGCAATAACTGCAACACTTCTGCCAAATACTGCAAATGTTGTGCATAAGAAGCACTAAAAACTAAGATATCGTCAAAGAAGACCAAAGCATATTTCCTGAGGCAGGGTGCCAAAGTATCATTCATAGCAAAATTGAAGGTATTGGGTCCTCCAGTGAGGCCAAATGATAGTACCAGGAATTCAAAATGACCAATGTGAGCTTGGAATGCAGTTTTGTGTTCTTCTCCTGGGCCAGTCTGATCTGGTGGTAGCCAGCTCTAAGATCCAACTTTGAAAACCAACTGGAGCCTGCCAGCTCATCTAGTAACTCATCAATAACAGGAATAGGATATTTGCTCTTAACTGTAATAGCATTCAGTTTTCTGTAATCAAACACATGCCTCCCAAGTCTTGTCCTTCTTTTGCACAAGGATCATTGGAGAAGAAAAAACACTGTTGCTTTTTTTTCTTCGAGAAAACGCAAAAGACCTTTGCGTTTCTTTTCATTGAAAAGGTGGGGGGATTGTTACAGTCGTCCTAGGACGGTTAAACAACAGATGAATACAATGCTCAATGCACATCCCATGAGGGGGGCAGGACTACTCTAAGACCTGTAGCTCCTGCTTTGGCCCAGGAGCCGGCCTCCTCCTTAATCCGATCTACCAGAGTGCCTAGGGAGGGCGTCGCGTTGTTGAATACACAGCTATTCCTATGCTTCCAGACCAACCAAGGTACGAGTAGTGCCGCAGATTGCAGGGCCTGGCGTTGGGCGTGCGGAGTGCCGTCCCTGGCGTGCTGCCACCAATCCATGAGAGAAGCTTCCTGGTTGGGGGTTGGCGCCGGTATGCGTAGCCATGCAAGAGTCTCGTGCCATGCTTGCCTGGAGAAGGGGCAGTGGAGCATGAGGTGTTGCATCGTTTCAGGCTCTTGGACGCAAAGCAGGCAGCGCGGATGGTGCTGCAGTCCGTGGCGGGCCAGCCAGTCAGCAGTCCAACATCGATCCAAGTCGGCGAGCCAATGGAAGAATTTGACCTGAGGGGGGGCCCAAGCCTTCCAGATCAGCTTCCAAGAGTAGGACTGTAGGGATCCCTGGAAGGTGGCCTCGTAGCAAGACCGCGCTGTGTATGTGCCACTCGCCGTCCACTTCCATATCAGGCGATCAGGGGCGTTGTGGAGGGTGACCTGCTGCGTGAGCTACCAAAGTTGCAGGTACTGACCAATCTCATGGATGCCAAGGACGCCTTGGATGTCTCGGGCCCAGGTGTTGCCGTTGAGACCTTCGGCCACCGTTCTCACTTTGTGTCGGCGCTTGTTGATGCATTTGTATAGCAGCGGCATGAGCTCGCCAACCGAGCGCTTGTTGAGCCATCGATCCTCCCAGAACAGGGCGTTCATGCCATTGCCGATGGACATGTATGTGGAGGCGAAGAACAAGGCGCGCTCGCTGCTTGAGAACTAGAGGTCCAAGCCCTGCCAGGCGCGCTCCACGTCTGTGCGCGAGAGCCAAAGCCTCCTCAGTCTAAGCGCGAGGCCAGTCCACTCCAGGTCATGGACCTCGAGGCCGCCCAGCACGAGGGGGTGACTGATACGACGCCAGTTAACGTGGCAGTGCCCGCCGTTGGCGGCGGCTCGTCCGGCCCAGAGGAAGCCACACTGGATCTTCGCGAGCTGCTGCAGCGTCTTCTTCGGGGGGGGGGGGGGGGGCGAAAGCGAGCAGCTGGTGCACCGGGATGGCGCAGAGGACGGACTTGACCAGGGCCAGCCTGCCGGCCTGGTTCATCAACCACGCTTTCCAGGTGGGTAGGTGTCCAGTGACCTTGTCAACGAGGGGCTGCAGCTGTCCCGCGGAAGGGCGACACACCGTCAGAGGTATGCCGAGGTAGGTGACCGGGAGCTCGGCAGTAGCACATCCCAAGCTGGCAATGGTCTCGTGGGTGGTCTGGTCTCCGTGCAGGACGGTGGCGGAGCTCTTGGTGTAGTTCACCTTGAGGCCCGACGCTCTTCCGAACAGGTCAAGGATTTCCTTGAAGACGGTCACGTCGCTCTCTGTGGCGTGGCAGAAGAGCATGACGTTGTCGGCGTATAGAGATATAGCCGGAATCAGATGACGCGGGTGCAGCGGCCTGAGGATGCCGGTCTCGTGGGCGCACGAAAATCAGCCGGCCTAGTGTGTCGACCGTGAGCACGAACAGCTGTGGGGACAAGGAGTCGCCCTGTCGCAGCCCTTCCTTGTGCCATATCGAAGGTCCTGGCATGCCGTTAAGCATGACCCGGGAAGCACTGTTGCTTGGCCTGATCACTCCAGATGCAAGCATTTCTTGGACTTGCTTCTCCATTTCATCTTTCAGAGCAGGGGCAATTCTATAGGGCCTGCTGGAAACAGGTTGGGCTCCAGGGACCAAAGGAATTGTATGGTCATACTTTCTTCTTGGAGGAAGGCCAGTGGGAGCTTCAAAGACATGAGCAAATTTGGCCTGTAACTCTTGAATTTCACAAGGTAGTTCAGACATGGTTGTATTTTCAGTCACCAACAATGCTGACAGCTCTACTAGTGCATACACTTGAGGAATAGCATCCTGGCCCAACAATGTTAAGTTGCCTCTAACTGAAATGACAACCAGTTTTCAGCCCAGTCAACCCACTCGGACTCTGGGCAGCTAACCAATCCAGGCCTAAGATGCCATCATAGGATCCCAAACGAAAAACTCTGAAACTACTGGTAAACTCATGTCCAGCACAAGACCAAAGTCCATCCGCAACTGCTGAGTTCAAGGGACCAAACTGCCATTGGCTACCTTAACCATACTTACTGGCATTTGGGTAACACCCTGGAGAGCAACTGCTACAGTGCAGTCCAAAAACGAGTGTGTGCTGCCTGAATCTACCAGGAAAACCAGCGACTGACCTTGCAGACGAACTCTCAGTTTCATGGTGGTTGCTGCCGGATCGAAGATGTCACCCATGGTCGCTGCAGAAATACAGATAGCATTAGCTTCGACAGCAACTGTCTCTTCAGTGTCACTATTTTTGTTGGGCATGCTCTGAACATAATCAAGCATCTCTTGCACTACATGTACTTGGACCTCCTGCTTGCAACGGTGATCACGAGCCCATCTCTCTCCACATATGAAACACAACCCTTTAAATTTTTTGTAAGCACGCAAGGCAGCCCATCGACCGTCTGCCCTGGGCAGCCTGAGGCTGGTCTGTCGTTTTCCTTTCCTTTAGAGCTTTGCTAACTGATGATCTGGAGCTGGAGGGAACAGAACGCTTGACCCCTGAAATGCACTGCCCGGATGTACTGCATTCTCACCAAGTTCTTCTGACAGCAGAGCTAATGCATAAGCAGAGGGGGGTTGTTGAATTCCTACCAGCAAACGCACTGACGGTATCAATCCTTCCATAAACCTGGTTGCATAATGGACTGTATTTGGATTTGTCTCATAGGTAGTAAGCTGATCATATAGTTCAGAGAAACGTTCAACATATTCCTCAACTGAACTGGTCTGACGAATATTGAACATCTGGTGCAAGAGATTCTGGTGTTTGTTTCTGCCAAACCTGGATTGCAGAAGAGTGCAGAATTCTGTCCAGTTTACTTGAGGAGCCCGACGCTAGACAGACTCCAACCAACGTGCTGCTGTGCCCTCAAACTGAGCTGAGGCGAATGAAATCCATTGGTTCTGCGGGGTGTTCCAAAGCTTGAAGTAATCTTCGCACGCGTGTACCATAGCTTTGGGTTGGATCCATCAAATCGCGGCAGCTCGATTCGAGGACCGTACACCAGAGCATCAGATGGGTGTGGTCGCAAAAATTCTGGTGCCTGAATCAGCCGTGACAAATTGGAATCCGACTGCATACCTCTAGCTGGTGGAGGCACGTACTTGGGAGCAGCGCTTTTGTGCTCCACTTCGCCATGGAACCCCTCTGATCCTCCTGATCCATTGCTTGCTGGCGTGCTCTTGGTCGATGCAGGTGGTGCTCACGGAGACGATGGCGCGGTGGGGAATGTCGCGTTGCTTTGATCTGCCCCGAATTCACCGCGGAGCTCGTCCAAGTCGACGCCGATGGCGAGCTTGACGTCGTCGATGCGGCCCGAAAGCTGATCCAGCTTGCTGTTGAGCTTGGCGAGGGCCGTGACCATCTCCTCGGAACGCTCTGCCGTGCTCTTGGTGAAGGCGGCATCGAAATCGGCACGGAGAAGCTCGTAGATCGCCTTGGTTTTGGGGAAATTTTATCCATGGCTTCGACGCGGCGGCGAGCAGCAAACCTGGTATGGCGGTGGTGGACGGGAAAACCCAGGGCGTGTGGTGGCTCTGATACCAGATTGTGAGGACTAGTTCACGGATCGAGCTCCATTCATTGCGGAACTCGAATTATAGAGGAGGATTTCGGACGGGAAAATCCAGGGCTTGGGTGGCTCTGGCCCCAGGTATACTGCTTCTTCAAAATGCCCGCTCTCCTTAACCAGACATCAGCTCTCCCCACAGAGTACACTGTGCTAATGATATCTTATATTCTAGAGGTGCCCCAGCCATTTGAAAGTACTTTTCTGCTTGCATATCTACCCTGCTGGATTAGTGCCATCGAACTGAGGGAATTCCATCCTAGGGCTCTTGGTCATGGATTTGAGGAACTGAGCTCGCATATCGCTTTCAAATGCTTTGGGATAGTCTTCCCACTGGAGACGGTTCCCCTGCTGTTGTATTTGATTGAAAGCAGGCACCCTAGTAGTCCTTGTGGGCGCTATTGGTGAGCCCTGAACAGAGGGTCTATCTTGAAATTGTAGCGGTACAAGCTCCGGTGGAGCTGATCGTCTGTCAGTCTGGATAGGAGGCAGTTCGTTGCCTGTTAACAGTGCAAACTGCCTAGTTTTCTCTTGCTCCATCAACAATCTCTTAAGTTCTTCAGTGAGAGGACGCTGCTGTTCGTCCCCCCCTTCCTTCTGAATTTCCTCAACTTCTGGGGATTTTTCCTGATGTGGCTCTTGCGCGTGTGCCGTTGAAGGAGGAACCACCGATGTGGATGGGGCTGCTGCACTGAGACTTTTGAGCACTTCTGTGATCATTGTGAGCTGTCCCCCAAGTGCTGCTACTGCTGCTTGCACCCTGGAAATCACCTGTGTCATCACATCCTGCTTGAAGTTGGTAGCCTGGATGTCCTCTTGCAACCCTGTGGTCTCTTCCGCAGCAAATCCACCTCCTCTCACAACCCTGTGGTCTCTTCCTGATTGGCCGCAACATCCTCCTTGAGATGCAGCAGTTCTGCCAGATCCATCTCGTCCACGCTTTGCTTCGAACACCCCATAACTGGCCGGAGTGGAGAGGAATTTTACGACCGCACATGTCGGCAACCTGAACCACACGGACAGATCCTGCCGCCGCCGACACGAACGCCACCCTACAGCACCACCGGTACGTGAACGTGGGATTTCACCACCTAGACAGTGTGTCCCGGCAACCAGTTCCGCCTCACGAGCTGCAGTCGAATTTCTACCGCCTCCAACGCCACCAAGCACCGCCTCGAACGCCCCCCAAACACCGCCCCCAACGCCCACAATCACCGCCGCGGCCGGAAACCAGGGTGGGAGAAGGGAGGGAAAAAAAATCAGCGCGTCACCGCGCGATCTCGCCGCCGAGGAAACGCCTGGCTCATGATACCAATTTGTCACGCCCTGGATGGGATTGGGAAAGTAGTTCAGGGTAAGAACTAGGGTTTGAGAGGAATTGGGGATCTAATCAGCCAAAGCCGAGAGGAATTCTCCATTAAAGTGTACTGTAGCAGTATAGTTGTGAAGTATAAAGTGTTTTGATCAAAATGATAATAGCATACCCACGCAGGGGCTCATCTGGCTCTTATATAGCCATGACAACTAGTGAAGTGATACAGTAACTTAAACACTAGTGACTCGGTGAAATAAGGCGAGCACCGCGAGCCGTTGGATCCTTTCCTGGCGTTGCATCCTAGCCATCGGATAACTGAGTAAATAGGTGTGACACCTGACAGCCTCCGATATACAAGGACCAAGCCCTGGTCCTAGGGTTACCCCTTCCGCCGCAATCCCTTCCCGTACCTCTCTCTCTCTCTCCCGTCTCCATCCAACTGCGCGTCTCTCCCTACCTCTCCATCTTCTCTCCCCTCCGTCCGCCCCTTTAGCCCAATATCTCTGATGGCAGGTATGCATTTTTGTTTAATTACTTCCATGTTAGTTCTGTACATTCCCGTTGCGGTGCTGCCATACATGGCATTTTTTCTCTAGTAATTGTGTATTATGATTTGGGGGAAGTTTGCCCATTTGGACATAGTTGGCATAATTACCGAAGTGATCAGCCTGATTGTGATGTCCCACTAAGAGAGGAAGGGGAAATCACAGTTTGGCAGGATAAATTGCAGCAAGGGATGAGAAGAACAGAGAACAAGCGAGAGAACAGAGAGCAGGTGAGTGTTTTGGTCATAGCCATACAGGGACAGCGACTCAGCCCAAATAACTCACACGCGCACACTCACAGCGGGACCTCTGGTCCATACACCCAGTCCACACTGGGCACCTTCTTGCGGGTCACTCCTGTAGTTCATCTCTCTGGCAGGTGGTCCCCTTCGATTCTGTATCCCAGTCGTCTTCGACATCCTGTACTGGTATCTCTTGGTCTGCCTTTGTCACTGTCATCTCTGCATGCATAGGTGGTGTAGGCGTGACACTAGCCCCCGCTTGAGCAAGATCATCATCCCAAGTTGGTGCCTCTGGAAAACGTTGCTTGAGAGTGCAGTAATCCTCCCAGGTAGAGCAATCTGCTGGCAAATGTGACCATTGTACCAGAATTTCCTTTCTAACCAACCGGCGTTGAAGGATGGCGAACGGAGTAGAGCCCGAGGAAGGAACCAGCAGGTGAGCTGACAGATCAGTGAAAACCGGAGTGTAGTTTGGTGTAAAAGGCTTCAGTTGAGAGACGTGGAATACAGGATGCACTTGGGCTCCCTCAGGAAGTTCCAATTCGTATGCCGCAGCGCTAATGTGTTGCACAATCTGTAGGGACCAAAGAACTTGAAGGAGAGCTTAGGGCATGGACGATTAACCACAGATTTCTGTGCATAAGGTTGCAGTTTTAGGAGCACCTGGTCACCCACGGAGAATTCGCGGTCAGTCCTGTTCTTGTCAGTGTATGCCTGAAGATGTTCTCGGAGCAACTCAGTATGGTCCTGCTGATCCATCACCAGTTCATGCGCTGACGAGTCCTCTGCAAGGGTAATATTTGGCAATCTCCAAAATTTGGTTCCATCCCATATAGTGCCTTGAATGGTGAACGCCCAATGGCAGAGTGGTAACAAGAGTTGTACCAAAACTTGGCCATTGCTAGCCGACAATGTCAGTGTTCTCGACGATCTTGCACAGCACAATGTAAGTAATGTTCCACACATTGATTCGCCCATTCACTTTGTCCATCTGTCTGCGGGTGGTACGGGGAAATGTAGTTCAGTTTGCTGCCAACGGCTGTGAGCAGAGCCCTCCAAAAATTACTGGTGAAGATGCGATCACGGTCAGACAGAATGGATAATGGCACACCATGCAAACGAACCACCATCTCCAGGAAGGTTTTGGCAACAGATGCAGCAGTGAACGGATGCTTTAACGGAATGAAATGCGCGTACTTTGTCAGGTGGTCCACGACGACCAGTATGACATTGTAGCCATCTGACATTGGCAGACCTTCAATAAAATCCATCGTGAGGTCTTGCCAAGTTCCTTTGGGTGGTGGCAGTGGTTGTAGCAGGCCAGCTGGCTTAGTGTGCTCATGCTTTGATTGTTGACAAGTCTGGCAATGCTTGACAAAATTTCCACTGCCAGTTCAGACCCGGCCAGTAGAATAGCCTGCGAACTCGTTGATAGGTTGCGTTGGTGCCTGAGTGGCCACCAACTGCGCTGTCATGTAGTGATGAGATCAGCTTGGTCTGCAGAGCTAAATTAGCACCAATCATCAGACGCCCTTTGTACTTGATGATACCCTGTTCCAAACTGAATCAACGATCATTGGGAGATTTCACAGTCAATTCTTGCAGCAATTCAGTACTGTCCTGGTCATTGTCATATGGCAATAACACTTCCTGTAGCCAATCTGGGCGACAAGTTGAGAGGCCATCCAGGATTAACAAATGTCCCACTCTTGACAACGAATCCGCGGCACTATTGTCCACCCCTCATTTGTATTTGAAACTGAACTGCAGCCCCACATGTTTTGCCATGGCTTAGCGCTGAAGATCTGAACTCAGCTGCTGTTCAGTCAGACTACACAAGCTCTTATGATCTGTATAGATGACAGACGGAACGGCCCTCTTTGTAAACATTGCCTCCACTTATCGCAGTCATAATTACTGCGAGAAATTTCTTCTCGTAGATGGATAATTTATAAGCGATGGGGTGCCCATTCTGCATCAGCACAGTGCCCACCCTTGTTGCGCAAGTGTCTGTTTCAATGGCGAATGGCAGCTTGAAATTTGGCAATGCGAAGACTGGGGTATGGGTCAGTCAGCAGATGTGTCAGGGGTTTCGTGATGATACCATAATTCTGAACAAACTTGTGATAGTAGCCTATATTAATCTCAGAAACCCTTGCAATTCTGTAGCATTGGTTGATATGGGTCATTTCTTCATTATGGCTGTTTCCTCCGGATCCGTAGCCACACCATTGTCTGAAATAATATGGCCAAGATACTGAATGATGCCCCGATGGAGCACTTGGACAGTTTTGCAAAGAACTTGTTTGCACGGAGCTGCTCGGGCACACAGCGTAGGTGTTCCAGATGAGTTTCCCATGATGGCCTGTACACCAGGATGTCGTCCAAGAACACTATCACAAATTTGGGAAAGGAGCAAAGGCTGAGTTCATGATGCCCTAGAACGTTGCTGGTACATTCGCAAGAAAAGACTGAGTTCATGATGCCCTAGAATGTTGTTAGTACATTCGCAAGACCGAAGGGCATCACACGGAATTGAAAATGCCTGTGGTGGTGCGTTTTGAAAGCTGTCTTTGGTTCATCTTTAGGGCGTATTCGAATCTGATGATGGCCTGCACAAAGATCTAGGTTTCAAAGAAAAACCTGGTGCCTGCGAGCTCATCGAGTAATTCGTCCACCACTTTTACAGAGTTGAGACGCGTGTAGTCTATGCAGAAACGCCAAGTATCGTCTTTCTTTTTGACGAGGAGGACAGGAGACACAAATGGGCTCATACTAGCAGTTACAACTCAAGACTTGATCATTGCAGTCACTTGACGCTCTATCTCATCCTTCTGTAAAGGCGAATAGCGATAAGGTTGAGTTGATAGGTCTAGCCGCAGGCTCAAGTGTAATGGCATCATCCAGTGATTGCTGGGGTGGTGGCTCCTGGGGCTCACATCAGAGAAATCCTGCAACAACGCTTTCAGATCACGGGGCAGGTGTGACTTAGTTGACAACTGATCACTACCAGAAAGGACTCAACAATCCCCATTGTCCACACATCATTGCCAGATAGCCATTTAGTTCACAATTGATCTCAGTTTCATAGGAAAAGCCGCCCCCACGCGTCGCCCTCTGGCGCACGGGGGAAACCTTAACCGCGCCGCTGGCCTCCTCTCCCCACTCCTCCCCCGCTTCGCCGCCGTCGGAGGGGACACCGGGGAAGCACACGTGTTCCCCAGGGAAGGTGGCGGCGGGGCGTCCTCGTCGTTTCGCCATTGCCCCGTGCAAATCTCGCGGCGGCCGGTGGTGCGCGGCGGTGGTCCGCCGGTGGCTGGCGCCTGCTGCCCGTGGGGCGGCATCCCTCACGGCGGCGGGGCTGCCCCTGAACGGCGCTTGGTGGTGGCCACTTGGTGGCGTGTGGGCGGGCCGGATCTAGGCTTTGGGTCTGCTTCCCCGTCGTGGCAGCGCTTGCCGCTGCTCTCGGCCATGGGGCGTGGTCGCGGACGGGCCTA
This sequence comes from Triticum aestivum, assembly GCF_018294505.1. Taxonomy (NCBI): domain Eukaryota; kingdom Viridiplantae; phylum Streptophyta; class Magnoliopsida; order Poales; family Poaceae; genus Triticum; species Triticum aestivum. The sequence continues at coordinate 99,016,154 of NC_057803.1, forward strand.
GCACCGGTGGTGCTGGCCAGGACGCACGCTGGAAGCGCCCTACTTCGTCTCGCTGGCCAGTGGTGGTGGTCATCTTCTTCGTCGGAGGTGGCCGGCCAGAGGCTTGGTGATCGGATCTCGAGATCCATCATCTAGTCCCGGCTACGAGTTGGGGAGACATGGTTGCCGATGAAAACCAAGCCAACGGCAGGCGATGGCATCGTTATACGCCGTTACCTTGATGGAGGCATCGCCGTGTAACTACTGTTGACCCACTCGTGCTGCTCCGGGGGAAACCCTAGGATCTTGGGTTCCAGATCGGACGATGGCGGCACTGCGGTGTCGTTTCTCTCTTGGGAGCATCGTTTGTGGAGCAGCGCTGGAAGACAGAGGCAGGAGGTGGAGCGGCTTCGTCTTGCACGGAGCTTCGGTGGAGATGTCAAGTCATGCTTGACCGACAGGTGCTACGCTTTGTCATGCCTGGTCGGCAGGTGCTACGCACGAGAGATCTTCCAAAGACTTCAAGCTGTGTCGGCTGGTGGTACTTGGCAGCATGGTGCTGAGGTGAATCAGTGGCGACCGCGACGTGCTCAGCTGTTTGCGCGCAGGGAGGTGGTGCCGTTGGGCGCCATGGTGGCGTCAACGACAGCTAGACCGAGCAAGGTTGATGCGTCAGTACAGCTCTGAAGATGGAGCGGTGGCAGTTGGCGGCGGCGGCCTCTGAGCCGGACCAATGTGTGCCCCAGACCCGGCAAGTGGCTAGGTTGGGGCCTCAGGTCTTAGATGTTAGGTTTGACTGCGAGGTCTGTGGTATTAGGCCCGGACTATCAGCATCCCTTCATCAACTGGGTAGGAGTAGCGACAAATGTTGCCTAGACGGTGGCTTCAAAGTTACTGTTGTATTTCTTTGTACTCCCTCCGTCACGGTTTAGAAGGCGCGCTTGGAAATTCTCTGGGACCTAGGTGGTTATCTATTGGTTGTGAGATGGGCTAAAAAATAGCATTCACACTACGCATGCATATAGAAATAGTATATCGGAGTATTAATTAGCTACTAGAAATAAATGCAATGCGCCCTAAACCTTGTCTATTGTGGAAACGCACGCAAATTTAACTTTGCCTTCTAAACTGTGACGGAGGGAGTAAGGTCTTTTATGAATAATTAATAAAGTGGCTGCATGCATCGCCCAAAACTGGTGGTGTTCCACACTTGCCAATCAGTACTTGTTTTATCCGCAGGTTCTATGAATATTTCCTGCGCAAAATGCTCTACGCTCTTTTTACTCAAGGTTAACTTTGCCCTCCTTGACCAACTCAGATAGTTCTTGCTCTCTTCTAACGTCAGTTCATTTGGCATGACCTCTAGCTTCAAACTTGCGTGTTCCCAGTGATGCTTTTGAACCCATTATCTCCATTGCCATAAGATTCTGCAGCAAACTTCTTATATCGCCTTTCGTAACCAGTGTGGATTCACCCTGACCCTCCTTCTCCAGCTTATCTTGTGCTGCCTTCCTTGCAGCCTCGGCATCAGCCCCAACGGTACCCATTTCTGCTGAACACAAAACAAGAACTCCCCAGCTGCTCAGCAGCAATGAGACTCCTTTCTTTTCCACTCCGCAGCTGTCGTTTTCCTCCCCTAGATCACTACCGCGAGCAGCATTCTAACCCTGCACAGCCGGTTGTGCCACCAGCCGTCTCCCCACCAGCTGGGCTCGATCCCAGCAGCCATGCCAGCTGCACGAGCCGCACAGCAGCAGTTCTCCACCTCCACACGCAGCTGGAACCCCCCCCCCCCCCCCCCCCAAAAAAACAGCACTGCTCCACAGCTGCCGGCCGCTGCCGCCTCTCTCGTAATGCCTAGCTCCGACCATATTAAGATTGGGCGGAGTTTTCTCTCGTGTGTCTCCCCCTGGACACCCTCTTCTTTTTATAACTCTTTTCGCTTTAGTCTCTGTACAACAAGATTATTACTCTCTCTCTCTCTCTCCCTCTCCCTCCCTCTCCCTCCCTCTCCCTCTCTCTCTCTTCTCTCTCTCTAGTTGTCTATCCTTGCTACTGTGTTTTCGTACCATGATCAAAACATCAACACTTTAGTTTTCTTATAGTTTGCAATTCTATGTCGTTCATATAAATTCCAATTTTCTCTTGTCTTTATTCTTTTGTTCTAAGCAGGAACCAAAGCTGCCATGGAGAAGGACTATAGTGTGGTAAAAACATCTCCTCGTGAATAGCTCTTTCACATTACATATTATGAATTTACTGGGTACATGCTAGAAAGATAATCTTCTACCTTTCCCCTTGTGTTTCCCTAAACTATCATTGTAATGTATCATCCCAGTTCAAACTTTGCATGAGTAAATGTTAACTGATTATTATTCGAATGAAACAATTTCAAAAGGAAAGGTTCAGTACTGACTAGATTTTGATAAATATTGATGGTGTTAGGAAATAACCATCAATCAACCTTTCTTCAAGGTACATTTGTTTTTTGCACGGCAATGTTGATTTGTTTAGTTTAGCCGCTCAGATTTTTGTTTTGTTTCATACTTGTACCACTACAATTCTTCTTGTTTTAATATGTATAACTAAAATGACATGCTTGTGCAGGATGATTATATTTGTGCTATTTGTGATGAGGGTGGCGACTTGATATGGTAGGCATACTCTATTTGTCTAGTCTTTTTCATAATGTAGGGTATCTTTTATTTTTGTTCTTCTCAGGTTAATCTATGGTATTTTGAAGAGTTATATGCCACTAGTTCACATATAAATACATAGATCGGTTGAATTTTTTTTGTATTTTTTCATGTACCATGTAAAAGGATTGATAATTTTAGTTCATTTATTTTGAATGGAGCTATTTGCTCATGTCATGTGTAAGGGGCTGTTTAGATTGCTGCCCACAGCCACCCGTCCAAAATATTGGTCGTTGACCAGGCTGGTGAGGTCGTTTGGATGAGCCCCGATATTTTGGCTCGCCCAGCCCACCGCAGCGCTACTAGTGTATATCTGCGCCAACTTTTTGGTGAAGCTCGGCGCCGAAATCGCTCGCCAATTATTGGCGTGCCCTCCGTTGGCGGGTCTGGCTCTGTCAAAAACCAAACAGCCCCTAAATATTTCCTCCATGTTCAGAGTTGCCATCACGGCTCTAGATTGCCATTTGTCATTCTGTATACTATTTGAGTAGCCTGATTGCGTAACATTGTAGCTTGCATTGCATGAACTCTACAAGGCTCTTGTTCTCGAAAGAAGTTTTGTATCCAGGGGGCCTGCGTGCTCCCTGACTGAAGAAGGGTTGACACATATTCTTAACTTAATTCATTGTAGTTGTGATGGTGACTGTGGGAGGTCGTTCCACCCAACCAAACCTACTGGTGAAGCTTCTCATTGCGACACTCTTGGTCTGAGTGAAGAACAACTGGTGCTAATCCTTTACCAAATTATTCAGTTTTATTCTTGTTTCAGTATGTCCGGTATTGGCATCTAACTTTTCATACATATCATATTATATAGGAACTACCTGAGTTTCTGTGCGAAAATTGTGAGTCTAAGAAGCACCAGTGCTTTGTTTGCGGAGAGTTGGGATCTTCAGACCAAGGAGGAGACGAACAGGTGTGTCTGAAAAAACATGTATTTGTACTTTGTATTTTCTGAGATATATTATATTCTGTTTGTGATGGAACTGTTACTTGATTTACTGATTTCTTAATTCTCTATGTCACTGAGAATAATGAGAAAAAACAGTGGAGTTCTTTGAAGCTAAAGTATTGTGATTCTGTAGATGTAGGAGCCAAGGCAACAACTATGAGTGGTACTTGATTTTGATTGCATATAGGCTCTAAAATATTCAAGATCTTTTTGCATATGCAGTTGCTCGTCAGGATAGATCAGATTCCTTTAGTTTTCCAACTTTTTGTTTTACATTTTTGTCAGGTCATCATACAATGCAATAAGAGGGGCTGTAAGCGCTTTTACCACCCTTATTGTCTTCCATTGGATATCAATAAAATACCTGAGGATGCATGCCCTATGCATGAATGTTACTCGTGCAAGAAAAAAAATGCAACTTCGGAGGATAACAAAATGACAGGAAAAACAAAGGGAAAGGAAACGTGCAGGAAAAAACATGCAACATCGGAGGGTAATAAAACAAGAGGACAATCAAAGGGAAGGGGAACATGGGAAATGAACTTGGTGCTATGCAGGCGCTGCCCCAAAGCATTTCATCGGAAGTGCTTGCCAAGGTATGATTTATGTATCGGATAGCTCGTGTTGATATTGTGTGCTTTGATGTATCTTCTTTCATTGACCCTTTGTGTTTGTATTGTAGGGAAATGTTTGGTGGTGAAGGCAACATACAAAGGATATGGGAGACTGCGGGAGGGACTGTGTTCTATTGCGGGTAATTTTTGCCGTCGTCCTTTCGCCATTCTCTGTGTCTGTCTGTTTTAGTTTCAGAGTTTGTGACAAGTGCAAAATCTTTGCAGGGATCATGAGATGGTAGAAAATCTCAGAAGTGCAAAGAGGAATCATATTAAGTTTCGAGAAGAAAAACCTAAAGGTGCGGCTGAAAACCAAAGTGTCGAGGATGGGAACAAGTGAAGTGTTCCTGTTGCGAAAAATATGGCCGGACCTGTGGTGGCTTCCCTCCATGATTTATCTCCCAACATGTTGGAGAAAGGAAGCCTGTCTTGGGCTCTCGGCGAATTGCAGAGAGAGTGAACTGAAAGCCTTGGCGTCGTCTATGACAGATAACATTATCTGCAGTCCTGCAACATTCATGTGTTTGATGTGGTTTTGTGTCCGGTGACAGTGAAACCGTATTGGTTGTGGGGGTGTGTCGTGACATTGTTATTTCTTACATTGCCAGAATTTGGACATCAATCAGGTTGTGTGAACCGCGATTAAGACGACGCAGATGCGAATCATCATGATAGAAATGTGCTGGCATGTCACCGGCAGGGGTCTTTCCTCCCTTGCCCTTATCTGGTTGGTGCTTCTGATGCTAGTTTCATTTGGTTGCTGTGATGATGGATGCAGGTCACATACAGGTGCCCATTTGGGCCAGCTCACCTGAGGGCGACACTTTGCTGGGCCGCATTGTTTACAGTTGAGCCTATCATTCTTCTGTTTGGCCAGTGCTTTGCTGAATCTGTCGTGACCGGGATGGATTGCAACGTGGCGAGTTAAGCGACTCTGAGAGCTTACCTCAGGAAGCACTCGGTTGAGATGACACGACGCGACGGTCTCAAATATTTTACTGGTGAGATGAGATTAGATGACGGGGTAGGCTTGACCTCGCGGAGCCACGCGCCTACGCCGACGCGAGAGCGACCGAGCACAAGAGCGCTTGGCTGGCCGGCAGCAGTCAAAAGCCGGCCACCAGCATCGTCTCATCCCTGGTGGTGTCGTCGGCGGAATGGCCGGCGTCTTAAACAAACAACGAGCACGATGGCCGGCGAGTGGAACAAAATGCAAAGATTTTGTCCGTTGCAGATTAGATAAGCTGCGGGCCGCCGCGAGGATGGCCGCCGGCCGCTCGTCCCTCCCACCGGCAGGCAGGCACTGTTCGGCGGGACGTACGGCACCAAGTGAAGTCCACTCCTCCGCCACTTTCGGTTCACTCGCCCCTACGCTCCCCGTCGCGTCGGGTCGCTCTCTACGCGCGCACCCCCAGTCAGTCCCACCTCCCACGCGCACGGCACGGCGCACCCCCAATGGCGTGGGAGTAACGCGCGGTTCGGCTCGACGCTCCGGGTCAATCCCGTCACAGGTCCAGCGTTCTCGCTTTCTCTAGAAACCGGAACACCCCCATTTCTACGGTCCAGCTTAGCGGTTCGCTCTACAGTTTGGTCGGCAGCCGTCACCGTCGTCGGCCGGCGCGCTCCGTGCCCGCCGCCGCCGCCTCGGTTGCGGTTGCCAGGCAGTTACTTACCTTACCGCCAGAGCGACCACGGCAGCAGCTACTGCCCTCCGCTTCCGCTTCCGCACCAACCCCACCACCACCACCACCATCGTCACCGCCACCACAGCAACCCAACAAACCGCGGAGAGGCGAGGGGCGGTTGCTCGCTCTACTGCTGCTCCCTCCCTCCTAGCGCTGTGCCGCCGCCGCCGCCGCCGCCGCCCTCCCCTTCTAGCGCTTCGCGTCGTGTCGTGTAGCAGGAGAGTGCTGCCCTGCTTTTCCCCTCCGGGGTTCGCTATTTTGTGGCGAGCGCCGCTATTATTTCCCCAATTCCTATCTACCGCCGGAGAGGCGCCGTTTCGCTTTTGATCGATCCTATCGGTCGGTCGGTCGGCCGGCGCGGATGGAGGCGCTCAAGAAGCAGGCCAGCAAGCTGCGGGAGCACGTCGCCAAGCAGCAGCAGGTACGGATTCCTCTCCCAAATTCCAGAAATTCAGCCTCCCGCCGACCACCGGGTCGCCGGAATTTCGCTGGAAGTAGAGGTTCTTCCCCCGGCTATTGCTTCTGCCCAGTCAATTCCACACAGAGTTTGTTCGAGAATTTTGAGGTTATGGGTAGTGACCACTGTATTGGGAGAACAGAACAGCAGCCATTGGAAGGGAGGGAGTGAATTGCATATCTATTCTTTAGGTTTCCGACACTAATCTGGACCTACTCATTTCTTGTACGTTTGACTGTGGATACCCACTTATTCGGAAGCTGTGCCTAATTTTACTTGGTCCAATAGAATGAATGAATGGGTTCCAGCATCATATGACATGCTTCTTTGCCTGTTTCATTCTTGAGAGAGTTACATTTATGTTGCAGGCGGTTCGCAAGACGTTCAGCGCACGCCATAATCAAGACACTTCGCTTGTCGATGAAGCTGAACTTGAGTGCCACCAGAATCTCCAGAAGCTTTATAATACCACAAGAGCAGCTAAAGTATGTCTTCCTTCGGTTTGTTACCTGTGATAGATAAGAGATTATTTACGGTACATTGTACTACTGAGTTTTAGGTGTAGTATTAAGTTAATCCAACGATTGATATGGTTCGCCTAAAAGCTCAGCTTGAGGATAGCTTGGTAATTTCCGACTAGGCTGATATTCTCAGCTTTGGGTGCGGCTCTCGCCTGATCGATTCAATGCCTCTAATTAATCCAGAAAGAACAGGAAAATTAACTGATCACAACCACATGACCTCGCCTCCCTGCGAACGATCCCAATATAGTTCCGCCGTATGTGACGATCGCTGCCACACGTGACGAGCGCAGCTGTACGCCCGCTCCTCCCTTGCGCCGCTGCTGTCAAGTGAGACGCTGCTGCATGGAAGGTCGACGAGGAGGGCGACGCCGCCAATCGCTGCTCATCGTCTCCCTTTTCAACACCAACAATGATGAAGCATGGAATCCAAGAGCCCATGCAAAACTTTAGCACTAGTCTGGTCATTAATCTTAGCAGTAGCTGGATGATGCGTGTTACATGTAGGCTACCACAAAGATCTTACAGGCTATAACATAACGACATCACATATTACATAGCGAATTTGGGACACAAATGAATCAGTTCCACTACTGATTTGTAACATCAGAGAGAAACGGTGCATATGACACATTCAATCCATGTCCTGATCCAACCATATAATTACTACTTCCAAGTTCCACAAAAAACTGTTTCGCTCGACGCCAATTCCAAATCCAAGCCTAAACAAGCGTGGACGTCGAACTTGACGGAAGGCAATGGCGATGTGCTTGGTGGCCAGGCGATGGAGAGCAGCGTGCTCTCGCACCCAGACCCGCGTACCCCGCACCCACTACGATTCATCCCCAACCCAATGTGGGCCACCACCACTCCACCAACAGCATGAACAGCAGCTCTGGCGGCATCCCTCCAGCCGTCACCCAGCTCGTGGATTACCAGCAGAAGCTGGATGCTGGACTGCCCGAAGTGCCCTCCATGCCTGAATATACTACAAGAATTCAAGTGTAGTACTGTTATTATATCTTAACCGCTGCATCATAAAAATAAACGGCATAGAATAATTTAATGTACTGTAAAAGGACTCAAAGATAACTAGTCTAGCCGATTGTTGTAAAGTGAATTGGTTGTGTCTCATTTTGTAGCATTTCCAACGAACCATTGTACGAGGACTGGAGGGTTTTGTTGCTGTTAGCACCAAACAGATGGAGATAGGTAACTTCACATTGTTTTTTGTTATTGTTGTTGTTGCTGTTGTTGTTGTTGCTGTTGTTGTTGTATGTGCATATGCTTCTATTTTGAGATGTTGTCAAGCTATAATGTTTCTTCCTGTAGTGAAAAAGCTAGCTGAGGATTGTTGCAAATATGGAAACAACAATCAAAATGTTGGTTTTGTTCTTGGAAAGGCTTCGGTTGAGTTTGGTAAATCCCACAACCAAATGGAGATAGAGCGGGAGAAACTTCTTAGAGTTCTTGGAGAGCAGGTGATGGCTATTCCCATCCTCAGTTTCACTATTTCATAAGTTTCTCAGCATCACAAATGTTGCCTTCATGGCGTTATGTTTATTAGTCCGAAACATCTAGGTTGTGATATATTTTCCTTTTTACCCTTGAGCGGAATGTCATCCGAAGCTAGATGTGGTTTATTCTGTTGAAATTTACAGTACAAAATAGTATCAAAGCAAGTAGTGAATGCCAAATGTGATATGATGATTTGTGCATTCTAAAATGCACATATAACTTCTTTATGATTACATCTAAGTAATGACATCACATTTTCTGATTCAGCTGTATTGCTGCTGTTTAACCATTTGGTTTTTCCTACCCACAGGTTTTTGAGCCTCTTCGAGAAATGATAATGAGTGCTCCTCTTGAAGATGCTCGCTTGTTAACTTACCGCTATCAACGGATCAGACAAGATATGGAGTCTCAGGTAATGAATAGCAGATGAAAAATTATCTTCTCCAGAGCAGTGGTTATGCCAGGAGTTAGTACCTGTGATTTCACTCCTTTAGCTTCCATGGACTAATACATAAAATTAGAAATTATAGCAAAACAAAGTGGCATTTGGAAAAACCTGTGTGGTCAGCTGATCACAGAGCTACTCGCCTAGCACTGTAACTACTTCAGAGATCCCTGCCTGATACTAAAAAGACAATGTTTCTCTTATTAGATAGCTGATGTGGTTAGAAGGCAACTGAAGTCCAAGGAGAGTAGTGGTAATACAGATTCGGTGAAACTGCAACATGCAGAGTCAAAATTATCAGAGCTCCGAACTACGCTGGCAGCATTAGGAAAGGAAGCAACGGCAGCTATGGAGGCTGTAGAGGCTCAGCAGCAACAGATTACCTTCGATCGTCTTCTTGCAATGGTATGGTGCGCCTCACTGTTATTTCAGAATATGTACTTTTGTTGACGGTTGAGATTCCTGTGGTATGGTATGGCCACTTATGCTATAAACAGAAAGGTCATAAATTGCCTTTTGGTTTTGTTGATTAGAAACTTCATTTCTAGGATAGAACTTCATTTCAATGACTTATCTAGTTATTCTGTTCTGCCTGTGTGCATGTGCGCGTGTGGTCATATGGGTACATTGCTTTTGTTCTCAACCCCGATGTGCGGGTGCCTAGTTACTGATCTACTCCCTCCGTATCAAAATATAAGACGTTTTTTCGTCTAAATCTAGAGCAAATAACGTCTTATATTTTGATACAGAGGGAGTATATTTTTTACCAAAACTGTACTTACTGATCAGAAGTAAAACACAGTGTCATGTAAGTTTTGGCATATAAACAATTCTTATAGTTTGGCCCAATCTCCTTGAAAGTATCCTGGAAATTAAATATGTCTTCTAATTACCAGGTGTCTTTTTAAAACATAGTTTGGATTTTCTGTCCGTTTGATGTGATTGGTGATATGTGTGATTTAGATGTTGAACATGGTTTTTTTTCACTTGGCCCTAAAAAAAGTCAGGTAGCTTTTTCTGTTAATTTTCCTACTTCAAGTTTCCCACTCCTGGATTTGACACTCATGAGCTCCAACCAAATATGCATACGCCTCACGTACCGTATGTGAAATTCGATAACATTGATTGAACAGAATTGAGCATTAAACATTAATGAGCGTTATCTTATGCTGTGCCCCACTTGCAGGTTGATGCCGAGAGAACTTACCATCAGAACGTTGCTGATATTCTGAACAAACTTCATGATGAGGTGCATAGCTATTTCTAAATAATGGATTATTTGACCTGTATTGTGCATTTTACATGCCCTAAACGTTGAAAACAGATGTGAGTATTTTCTGCTGAAGGTTATTGCCATTTTTCTGCTGATTTGCACAGATGCTCAATGCAAGACCCCATGAAGAGTCAGACAACAACGATGATGTGCCATCATCAGATCCATCATCGGAGCCTAAAGTATCATCACCTAAAGTATCACCCACACATGTGCACTCAAATAGCATATCAGAAGATCCAGCATTAACTGAAACTAGCGAACCTACAAGGAATGGTCAGGAAGTGCATTATGTTGGGGAGGTACGTACGCCTTTTGCACCACGTATTTGGCAGATCAGTTTGTAGTGTGTCATCTATACTGCTCTTCACTCTATTATATTGTTGCTGTGTACTCTCTATCATGTTAGACCTTAGTTCCGTACTGGCATGAGCTATTTTAGACAGACTGATGGTAGGTTTTTTGGAAGCCCCAGAAAGCTATCTCTGGAACTGCTCCATATATTTATTTATAAGTAGATTATAAACATGTGCTTTCTCATGGATGATTTTTATGATGTCAACTTGTCAAGTTCATTTGATTGATTCATAAAAAGAATGTTCATCTGATTCTCCAGCAATCAAAGAAATCGAGAAACTAAATTGTTTGGTAGCATAAGAAAGCCATAAAATATGCTGTCAGTAGATTATCCAAAATCATGTGAGTCTCCATTTTGTTGAATCAAAACTGCACCTTAGACAGTGCTTAATATGATCGATGGATATCCCGTGCTGCCATTCTTTCAACAAAGCTCCTCGTCTACCTTGCATTTCATGTTATTCTTTTTTTACACCTGCTAAATATAGTAATACCACATAAAAATGCTGGAGTGGAAATTCCATGTGGGTTAATCCACACACAAACAACAAATATATGCAATAAAAGGATGGCAAGGAGTATTTGGCAAGATTAGTTGTTGAGTAATTTTAGCAACTGCAGCACAATTGCTGTACTGAACATAGCATTTCATCACTCCACAAGCTGAACACTTGATGACCTGCAGGTAATCCATCCGTTTGATGGTCAGGCTGATGGTGAGCTCAGTATCTCCGTGGGCGATTTCGTTGTGGTCCGCCAGGTACACGCGGTTTGCACATGAGCAATTCACTCACTGTTAATAGATTTCATCCATCCATTCGTGTGACACCTCATGGCCAAGCTTCTGAAGTACTCCCTCCGTTCGGAATTACTTGTCGTAGAAATGAATGTATCTAGACGTATTTTAGTTCTAGATACATTCATATCCGAGACAAGTAATTCCGAACAGAGGGAGTAATAATCACACCTTAATTCATACCGGCAGTAAGTTGGGTAACTGCTGCTGCATGAACATGATGAGATGCAGGGCAACGCATAACTGTCCATTTATAAGAGGAGAACACATGGGGCCGGCAGTGCTAAGCAAGCAATCTTTGTGTGTCTGTCTCGACAGGTGTCTCCAAACGGGTGGTCGGAAGGGGAGTGCAAAGGAAAGGCAGGCTGGTTCCCATCTGCGTACGTAGAGGAGAGGGACAAGGCCCCGGCAAGCAAGGTGATAGAGCCTGGACGTCTGACTGCGTGATCCCTCTTTCTTCTCTTGTACTAAATGGCTGCTGTCCATCGTCCTGCTTTCTCCCCTGTACATGATATGAGGTACTTGTTCAGGACTGCTCAGCATTTTGTAGAACTTTTTTATACTTACCTTTCTGTGCAGATTCTTGTGCTTATGTAAAAGACATAGTAGTAGCATTTTGCCTGTTAGGATCTCTCTTCTGTTTCTCTTCTTCTTTTATTCGATTCGACACGAATGTATAGAAGAGCTATTTATTTGGCCATGGGATGCTGTATTCTTCCCCCTGCTATGTGGAAAGCGTTCCTGCCGAATTCATGTTTATCGGTTTCAGAACAGTGATAGATATTGTCACCACTCTTGTTTTTCTCTATAGCACTTTTTTTTTTCTGATGAAGGCTTGTTTATTTCTCTGCTGGATCGAGATTCCTTGTTGCTATTCTTGTCAAAACCGAAAGAGTAAAGGAAACCGACGCGACTGGAGCCATCCGGTGTATCCGATTGGGCAAAAGAGGGTTGGGCGTTGGTTGGATCCTTCTTCGATCAATTTTCCTTTCAAGTCTGATGTTTCTTAACTGCAACAGGAGCACTTGCTTTCTTTTCCCTCACTGACTCACCGGCTGCAACAGAGACAGTTTCCTTGGGCTCTGAATTTATTGGCCCTCCCTCTCATGCTTTTTATCTAGTACGTATCTCTTTTGCTGCTGGTCCGGCCAGTGCGTAGCTCTACTCTAGGCCACCATCGCATAGCTATTTCTTGCGCCTGCACGCACATGGAGCTCGGAAAGCTCGCAGCCTCATCCACCCCTTATGACGAGTGGAAAAAAAAGACGGAAATAATAAATCCGAACGTTTGGATTTTGCCCATGGCAAATCGAACGTTTTCTATGACAACTTTGGTTGACGCGAGGATGACAAGTTTAGTTGGTAAGCTTGTCAATTCCAAACATATGGTGATTATCGGGTTTAAAAAAAAAATCTAAACTCAGCAAGGAAGAGAGAGACCGACGGTGCTTGGCGACATGGTTGAATGCGCAAGTGGCCATTTGTGGCGTCCACGGATTGATTGGCTCGTCACCGATCTTCCCAGGTCGAGGCCGCCGCTGGGGCCTCCGGCAGTTATTATGACGGCGTGCTCCTGCTCGCCTCTCCTCGTCCGTCGCTGCCGTTTCCATTTCCGATCCAGCCGCGCATAAAAGTCATGGGTGGGTGGCTCTAGGGGAATCGCTTCTCGCTAGCCATCTGCCGAACGCTAGCAGAGCGCAGTTGGTGTTCACTGGCGCGGGAAAGGGACGTCGGGTTACAGGAATCTAGCTAGCCAGGCCTCGGCCTTTTGTGCTCGGTTTTCTTGGCGACAAGTACTCTGGTACAAAACGTTTATTTTGGGTGGAAGTACTCCATGGGCCCGCGCATTTACGAGCCGCCGGTACTTTGGCACAAGATCACAAGTGAGAGAGTCCAGTGCCAGCAGGCATTGCCCTTTGTTGAGACGTGTTTTTACTAGAATGGACGGATGAGGCGGGGTGAAAAATGGCGGCTGGCTTTGGCAGGCGGACGGCGAGGGTGAAAGGGTCACACCGGATCACAGGAGAGGACACCGGCTATGAGACACGCAGACACCACAGCTCAGCAACCTCTGGCGCCTCGTCGGCCGGAGCGCCGGACCCACCAACGGACCTCCTCCCAGCTTAATCACTAAGATTTGTACTATAGCGTAAAAAAAGGCCCTTAGAGCAACTCCAACGCAAAGACTCGAACGAACACGGATTTTGTCTGTTTGTCATCCGTTTGGGTCATCTGTTACCCAACGCACAACCCTCGAACGGACAAACGCAGCAGCCGAGTAAACTGAGTTGACCGTCAGCGAAGCTTGCCGGCGGCGCCCCCACCCTGGCGAACCCGTCGAAATCAGTGAAGATCGCCGGCTGCGGCTGCCTTTTCCTGATGTCGAGGAGTTGCAGCGGCCTCGCCTGGGCTTGTTGTGGTCGTTGCCGAAGCATCTCAAGAATGACCTGAGGAGCTTGTGGAGGCAGTCAGGTTGGCGCCGCTGCTGCTGCCTGGAATCGGATCCGGGGAGGTCGAGGTGGCCGAGCGTGGCGGCAGGCGAGCTCCTGCTCAATGCCCTGAAGGCGTCCATGGCAACAACGCGGCGAGAGGATGATGGGGACGACGAAGGCCGGCGGAGGCGCGAAGACCGGTGGGGGCGGCGGATCCGCGCGGGACCGGATGGATTTGGTCGGCCGGCGCCGAATCCGAGCAACGGCAGACGAGGTTGGTGCGGCGGTGCAGGAGCCCGGGACGAGTGGGCGGCGACGCGGGAGCTGGGGACGAGCGGGCGGTGGTGGTGGGAGGCTGAATCGCTAGTGCGAGTCGCTGATGCGTGGGACCAGGCCGGACACGCGAGGTCACGAGTGAGGACACGAGCGAGTGACGAGAGCGTCCGGGTTTGTCCGCGCTGACCCATTTGTGGCTCAAATTTAAGCCTGGTTTGGGTCCAGACGGACAACAAATGGACAGCAGGCGGACGCCATGTCCGTTTGGGTCGCCTCGTTGGGCCATCTTTTCTGTCCGAATGACCCAAACGGATAAAATATTCTCTCCCTTAAAGTTGCTCTTATATTATAAGACGAAGGGAGTACATGTATATGTTAAAGCTCCCCATCCCCCATCCCCAATATCCATCCCAAACGTCATCCCCAATATCCATTCCAAACGTCAGGGCGAGCTACCCGATCATTGTCTGGACAGAAAAACAGAAAAACGTCATCCAAGCGGATGGGGTAAATCCAACTCAAACGACTAGGCTAACCGGCAAATCCATACCTAGCCCATTGTGGGGTGGATAGGAGACGTCCGGCAGCATCCGCGACGTAGGGTTGGCCGCAAGGCCTGTGCTATTTCGCTTCAAGATATCTCCTTCCTTGCCTGACATGCCTTGTTTCTTTTTCTTTCTTTCTTTTAAGCTCATTCGCACAACCGTCATCATAAAGAAAAATGAACAAAATTGACCTATGGGCGAAACAATTTCACAAAGTGAACCGTTGGTGAAAAAAAATTCACCTAGCTGATCGTTTTGTGTGGCGCTCGACAGCTCGGCACCACACTACATTGTGCAGCGCCTGACTGACAGGCGCTGCACACCAGACTAACGTGGCAGCCCAAGGCCACGCCCGGCCCCACCCCTGATGTGCAGCGCCTAGCCGACCGATGCCATGGCTCATTGTGCAGCGCTTAACTATAAGGCGCCACACAGCCATGTGCAGTGCCTACGCGTTAGGCGCTGCGCACTAACTTAGTAACCGCTGCGCGCTGGCCCTTCCCCCATCCCACCCCCATTACTTTCAGTACCAAAACAGAGAGCGCGGCGGTGGCTCTCTCCTCTCAATTCTCTCTCCAAAATTCAATAGATCTAGCGATTTCTTCTATGGATTTCTTCCCCAATCCCTCTGAGGGAGACCTGGATTTGGGGGTCCTCAGGTGTCTGGCCCACTCGATATGGGCCGGGCTGGTGGGCCGTGAAGATAAACCAGAAGATCATTCCCCGTGTTCGGGTAGGACTCCTGGATGCGTGCACGGCAAGATTGGAGTCCAGATGTGTTGTTTCCTTCCCTTGTAAACCGACTCTGTACCCCTCCGGTGTATATATAACCTGGAGGGTTTAGTCCGTAGGGATCATCAGAATTCATATAGGCTAGACATCTAGGGTTTAGCCATTACGATCTCGAGGTAGATCGACTCTTGTAATCCCTATACTCATCAAATACAATCAAGCAGGACGTAGGGTTTTACCTCCATTAAGAGGACCCGAACCTGGGTAAATATCGTGTTCCCTGTGTCCCTTGTTACCTTCGATCCTCAGACGAACAGTTCGTGACGCTCTACCCGAGATCGGCCGGTTTTGACACCGATATTGGTGCTTTCATTGAGAGTTCATTTGTGTTGTCGACGGAAGGATAGATGGCTCGCCTTGTCATTAATGATGATATCACTTCCGGAGGGGCCCTAACTCCAGGACAGGTCCTCCAGCTCGGCAGATTCACCATGGGCGCTCGCTCAGCCGTCAAGCCAATGGTGGCCCCTACAATCGCCAAACATCATCTCCATATTAGCCTCAAACACTCCGGAAAGATGGATCCGACAGATGTCTCATCCTTAAACGAGCTGCTAGATCGCATCGCCGCCCTGGGGGTCACAACAGACTATGATCGGATTGGGCTTAAACCCAACCAGAGGGAAATCAAGTCCCCACCGGTCACCCATCTGGTAGTCGTCGTTGAGGAACGAGCCAAAACGATTCCTCCCCCAAGTTAAAAACCAGCTATATTCGGATCTCCGAGCCCTGTGAGCCGGATACCCCTCCCCTAGAAGAGACTGTGTGTGCTCCGAACACAAGATCAGGCATTGAGCCCGGAAGTCCTCAGGACCTTCCCGATCTTGAACTGGTGAACTCAGAGATTCTTCCAGCTTCGGACTCAATTGTGGATCGGGACACGGATTTTAGCCCGCCCACCCACCACAATCAATATTCCCCAAGTAATTCAGGTCCTCTAGACATATGCGACCTAATGTATGTACGACAGCAACCTCAGGAAACGGTCCATCACTTTTGGGCCAGGTTCCTCCTTGTTAAAAACAAGATTAAAGATTGCTGTGATGACGATGCGGTTGCAGTTTTCTGCCGCAACTGTACGGACGAGGGAATTCTCAATGCCCTCAACCGCCGCCGCATACTGCACTTTGCAGAGTTGGCACACATAGTACATAAATACTGCGCAATGGAAAGCACCTGGAAAGCCCAGATAGCCTGGTGGGAACCCCCTGCCTTTAGGTAGCCCCCCGGACGAGCAAAAAGGATGCACCCTTACGGGGCACCCGATCGTCATCCTATTGACAAGAAAAACAAGCCCTTCACGGGACATAGAACCGTCCTTGACGAACTGCTCGACAGGCCATGTCAGATACATACAACGCCGAACACCGAACCAACGCATAGCCTTAGGGCATGTTGGGTACTTTGGCAAGTGGCTAAGAGCGGCGAGGTTATCCTCACCAATACTACCCTAGAGAAGCGCTCTTCGGAGGACGATGATCTCAACATCTTTACGGTCTTTGAGACATTTTCTTCAAATAATCGGCGCAAAAGGGCACTCCGCGACCTCGTCTAAGTCAACCAAGTAACCGCAATTAACCCTTGGAACGATACGACAATAACTTTCACCGCCGATGACGAACCAAGGGCTCGATCAGTCCGAGCACCAGTCGCCTTGGTCTTAAACCCAATTTCTGGATGGCTTTCGACTCTCCAAAGTACTCATGGACGGTGGTAGTGGACTTAACCTCATCTATGAAGATACGCTCGATAAAATGCAAATGGACAAGAGTCGCATCGAGCAAAGTAGTACCACCTTTTGAGGTATTAACCCCAGTCGAGAAGCGCGATGCTCGGGAAAAATTACACTCGACGTAGTATTCGGCACGCTTGATAACTACAGGTCCAAAGAGTTGCTCTTCCACGTGGACCTTTCAATAGCGGATATCACGCCCTTTTGGGGCGAGATGACTTCGCACGCTTCCAAGCCATCCCCCATTATGGGTACAGGAAGCTTAAAATGCCAGGGCCCAACGGAGTAATCACTATCACCAGTGATCCAGATATAGCACTCCGTGCCAAAAACAAAACCGCATCCTTGGACCTCGAGGCACTATCCGAGGCCCTCGCGGCCAAGGAGCTAACCACTCTGTGCTCCACAGTGGACAAATACGATGTAATCCTCGACAAGAGGCCCAAATCCACATATTTCAAACCAGCAGATGAAATAGTCAATTTTCAAGTGCACCTGACAGATCCAAACAAAACAACACCCATTGGAGCATAGCTGGATCCGACGATCGACGCCACCCTACGAGCATTCCTACGTGAAAATTGTGACATTTTTGCCTAGAATCCTTCGGACATGCCCAGAATCCCACGGCGACTGGCCGAACATAGCCTCAACATAATAAAAGGGCTCAAACCAGTCAAGCAAACATTGCGGCGCTTTTCTGAGCCCAAACGACAAGCTATGGGCGAAGAGCTAGCCAAGCTACTTGAGGTCGGGTTCATTAGAGAAATCAAGCACCTGGACTGGCTAGCCAACCCGGTCATGGTACCGAAGAAGGATAAATCCTGGCGCCTCTGTGTCGATTTCAAAGACCTCAATAAAGCTTGCCCTAAGGACCCCTTCCCGCTGCCCCGCATTGACCAAATCGTTGACGCAACCGCAGGACACGATACATTGTGTTTCCTCGAAGCATACTTCAGATACCATCAAATTAAGATGAAGGAGTCCGACCAGGCCGCAATGGCATTCATTACCCCGTACGGGCCTTTTTGCTTCAACACTATGCCTTTCAGGCTCAAAAATGCTGGAGCCACTTACCAACGCATGATTCAAACATACCTGGAAAAGCAAATTAGCAAGACAGTGGAGGCATACGTGGATGATGTAGTCATTAATACTAAACATGTCGAATCATTGGTGGACGATCTACGCCTCACATTTGACAACCTCCGAACATATGACATACGGCTCAATGACCAGAACGAGGCCCGTCGCATAGTCCGACGCTCTAAAGCCTACAAAGTCCACGAGGGTGAATTCTACAAGAAAACTACTACTGGAGTTCTTCAAAGATGCATCTCCGAAGAGGAGGGACGACAAATCTTGGCTGAAATACATGCTGGTCTTGGTGGCCATCACGCTGCAACTTGGGCCCTCGTAAAAAAGACCTTCTGTACAGGTTTCTTTTGGCCAACGGCCCGAGTAGATACACATGCCCTTGTACAACGCTGCGTAGGATGTCAGCTTTTCGCCAATCGAAGTCATATGCCGCCCATGCCCTAAGAACAATCCCCATTACTTGGCCTTTTGTGGTCTGGGGGCTAGACATGGTCGGACCCCTTAAAGGGGGAAGCCACAAGAAGAAATATTTGTTGGTTATGGTGGACAAATTCACTAAATGGATAGAGGCCAAACCAGTAAAAATGGCTGAAGCTGGGCCGGTGATCGACTTTATATCCGGTGTTGTACACTGTTATGGTGTCCCGCACAGCATCATCACGGATAATGGCTCTAACTTCACAGCCGATGAGGTGAAAAATTGGTGTGCTAATTCGGGCATTAAGCTCAATTACGCCTTTGTATATCACCCTCAAACAAATGGCCAGGTCGAACGGGCTAATGGCCTATAATGAGCGGTATCAAACCTAGGCTAGTGCGATCCCTTCGGGAGTCAGATAAACAATGGGTCGAGGAACTCGATTCCGTACTCTAGGGACTTCGGACTATGCCCAATCACACAACCGGATACACACCCTTTTATGGTGTACGGCGCAAAGGCTGTCCTGCCCTGCGACATAATTCATGACTCACCTCGAGTGCACATGTATGAAGAGAGAGAGGCCGAGCTAGATCGGCATGACGATCTGGATGGCCTGGAGGAGGAGCGTGACATTACAAAGGCCTGTTCCGCATTCTATCAATAGCATGCTCGGCGATACCAAAGCAGAGAAGTGCGGGCCAAGACTTATAATGTCGGCGAACTCATTCTATGCCTCCTAGAGAAGAAGAAGGACAAGCTCAAACCAAACTAGGAGGCCCCTTTATTATAGATGAAGTTCTCACAGGAGGGGCCTATCGCCTTCGTAATGCATCGGATAATCGCCTAGAGCCGAATCCATGGAACACTGTTCGGCTCCGAAGATTCTACGCATAAGTTTGGCCACGTTCCTTTTTCGTTTTTTCTCCTCTTCATTTCTTTTTATTTCCTCATTTTTGCACGATTTCCAGGATATGTTCGGATATGCCGAACACTTTGGGGGTATACATCCTAAAATGTATATACTCCAAATTGACTGGGGGCTTCTTTTATCGAAGCCTATTATCATTCAGAGCCCGGAGCTCACAATATATACGTCGTTTGCTTATATACACCCTTTTTGCCATTATATGCACCTCTATGACTTAAGTTTTTGCCAAGCTGAGTTGCCTCGCTCCTGTGTTTATGCCCTACGTTCTCGATTATTCGGCTAGGGCGTAAAGGGAGCACCTCTGCGATTGTTACAACCGGGTAATCTGGACCTATACCTCAGACGGGTAAAGCCGAAAGCTAGCGTTCTTAAGAGAATAAGTGGTCGGCAATCAAACGATGGATTGTTACATTCTTGTAACCTTTTAAATACGGGACAGTTCTTCCATGCTGCGTATCAAAGCCCAGGCATGCATACTTAAAGCATGCCAACCCAAGGAAAGGAACCCTTAACGGAACTATTCTCCTTGGAAGATGTTTCTTACATATGTAACATAACATACACCCCAAACTCAATTTTTTTTCTGTTAGAGCATAATGACTAGGTTGCCTGGTTTCCAACATAGTGAATGCTTCGTTTCGTTCCAAAATAGTATCCGGAAACACTCCACATTTTGGTTTGGAGGTTAAAGCCGAAAGCCTGTGGTGACAAACTTTCCACATGATCGGATAAAGGCACAGGTTGATCATAAAGTACATTAATACATTGAATCGAATACCTATTCCTTATCTATTCCATCTATAAGACTGTCTAACCTACAGTCTTCTTGGGAATACTTCGCAACTATCATTACTTGGTCATACACCAAATTCAATGGAATTTCTTTCCCGTATGGTCCCAGCGGTCCCACTCGGGCCATATGATTAGGATCCAGCTTGGTGAAGCGTGTTTTCACCATCGCCCGAGCTTCTCGTGCGCCTTCACGGCAGGTGGATGTCTTCCATAGCTCAAAGCGGCACCGGGAACCTATGAACATGTTTGCCAAGCCCTCCATACTTTCTGGAGGGGTATCAGATGGCCATAAAGCCTTGACCATACTCCTCACGGCTTTCCGGGACTGAGCATGTACCACGAACAGTTCCTTCAGCATGTCGCCTTGAAATCCAGATACTTCTTCTTTCGGCCGACCAGTTAGCAGACCTACAACAATAGAGTCATGACATTCCAAATTATGGACTAAACAAGAGCCCCTATGGTGGTTTTTTTAAAAAGAGGGAAGCCATACCAAACATGCCGCCCTTCAACTTTTCATTTTCCTTCCGGGCGGCCGATAGTTGAGCCTTCAAGCTCTCTATCTCTTCGGATTGTTTGTCTTTTTCATCCTCGTGTTTGTTCTTCTCGGATGTGCGCATCGAGGCCTTTTTCATTTCCGCCAGTTCGACGGTGATGGCATTCAACTACGTTTGGTTTGTTTTCAGCTCCTGGGCTAGCACAGTGTTCTTCTCTTTGAGAACATGCAGGTAATATCGATCCTTAAATCGGTTGGGTTCACCGCTTGAAGTCTCGGGGGATACTAGTGTATGTCTGTCAAAATTGCATAAACTTTTACCTATATATCCTTTGAAAACAGCTGAGTGACTCCGGCAAGTCCATCTCGAGTGGCTCGGATATATGCATCCACCGAACTGAGTGCGGTGAATTCTTGCTCAGAAAAGGCTGGATCACGCATGGCCTCTTTCAGATGATGGTGATTCATTACGCTCTCCATCTCGAAGTTCGTGATAGATACGTGGTCCGAATCAACATGAGGCGGTGGAATTGGCATTGCATTAGCCCTCATCCTAGCTGACGAGTCCAGTGCCGGATTGGCTGACATTCGGCTAGGAGGGTGTTTCCCCACTGTTTGCCGCGTGCTCTTTCTGAATCAAAGATAGAAGGGAGCTTTAATAACCCGGACTCGTGCCTAGGCACGTATTAAATGAACATACCTTTTTGAAGATGGTGAAGGTTCTACGGTGCCCCCAGCCTCCTTTCGTTTTGAACGACCACCCTGCGAAGGGGCCGCCCTTGAAGAGGTGCGGTCTGCCGAGCGCCGATCCTGTTAAGTACGGATTAGTACAATGGATAAAGGTGCAAATAGGGACTTCCTTTTTAGCTCTTGGAATACTTACGATGGAGAAAGGATAGGGGAGGGGGTAGTTGGCGGTAATGGCCACTTCCGAGCCGTCAAGGCTCGCCTGATAAAACACCCCATCGTCGAACTCTATGTATATATCTGGATCCTCACAGAAGCCAGGGTCCTCGTGGCGGTTGTGATCCTCTGCCTGTGGAGCAGGACAGTGAACGTCCTCGGTTATCTTCCTCCATGACCGTTTTATGGTAACAAAGAGTAAATTTGATTAGTATATTGTGACAGCGATAAAACAACACAGATAATCGAAGTCTTACCCATTCAATGGGGTTGTACATGGAATAGCCTCCCCAGCAGTTTAAGCAGAGGAAATCTTCTTTTCCACCCTTATACAGATCAGCTAGGATCGTGGCCAGTTCGGCAGGGGTATCCGGACCCTTGCGTCTATAATGAGACGCATCATCTTCTCCGCTGTAACACCATAAGGGAGTTACTCTGGACTGGAGAGGCTGGACACACCTCTTTATTGCAATAGCCATAACCTCAATTACCGAGAGCTCGGTATGGGCTAGCATCTGACCTTGCTAACTAGCCTTTTTATGTCTGCACCATCCTCCTCCTTGGGACTTCGGGGATGCCAGTTGAGGCGCTTCTTTAAGGGAGCGCTGGAAAATTCGGGAAGTCCACGCCGAACTGGGTCCGGCAGTGGGACGTCATCCATGTAAAACCACTCCGAAGACCATTGTGGATATGTCTCTTTGGGAGTTCACACGGGGTATCCAGATCCGGCTATACGCCATACTTCGGCACCGCCCACTTCAAATATGCAACGTCCTCGATGGCGGGGGACAAGACAGAAGAACTTTTTCCATAGTTCAAAATGGGCCTCAATGCCCAAGAACAGCTCGCAGAGGGCAACGAAACCTGAGATGTGTGGAACCGAACCTGGGGTGAGGTTGTGCAGCTGGATGCCGTAAAATTCCAATAGGCCCCTGAGAAAGGGATGGATTGGAAAGCCTAATCCCCGCAAAAGGAATGGGATAAAGCACACTCTCTCCTTCCTATTGGGGTTGGGGAAATTTTCAGTCAGCATATCGTTGCCTATTGAGGCCAATCCCGCTCGAACAAAGACTAGATCTGCGGGGGGAAGATATCCCTGCGTCTAGAGCCGACTCAGTTGAAGATGAGGCACTGAGAAACTCTACCAATCACCCTCTTGAGGGCCATGGGGACGCGAGGAGGAGCCTGGGGCGCTGGCCATGTTTGGAGGCTTTTTTGTGCCTGATCTTGGTGTTTCCTCTGCTCGATGTTGATGGCACTTTAAGGAGTCGATCTCTTTATATAGATGCCATCCCTACATGGTTGGGTGTTTCATTTTTAATAAAATATGGTGGACCGTTCGCATTTGCTCGACACGTGGAAATCGAGGCGACAACATGAAGGAGTCATAAAGGCAGAACACAAAGGTCAAAATCGGACTGTCGTCCATCCGAAGTATAATGAAGAACCTGCCCTACAAAGCTGAAGATATAAGCCAGATACTAAATCGTCATTAAAGGCAAGTTCGGGGGCTACTGAGGGAGACCTGGATTCGGGGGTCCTCAGGTGTCCGGCCCACTCGGTATGTGTCAGGACCCCGATCTTAAGTCACACCGACCTAGCATGTAACACATCATATCACTCTGCAGCCTCACGCACGGTATTCCCACGGGTGCCACCTTACCTGGCCCGGGACCGTTTGCGCCTTTTGGCTCACGTATATGATAGTGTCGCTAGCATCCATATGGTAGAGAACCCGGGCGTACATGACTAGTCGTGAATCCAAAGTGGCACTAACTTACACAGACAAGCATACATGACCCAACAACGAACGTGCCGATCATCAATGTATGAACCCAAGTCATAGCAAGCTACAAGGACTTAAAGGAACAACGCGTGACATTTCCCCGAAGGGACAGACACAGGAACGAAGAAGGACACATGCCGGCCAACCTAAGTGTTCCGGAGCAGTAGCAAGCTACCATGGCTCAGTGGAAGCACTAGGAGACATTTCCCCATAAGAGAGGCTACCAAGAATAAACAACTAGGTTGCCGGATCCCACACATACCAAGCATTTCAAAATCATACACACAATATGCTCGATATGTGTAAATACAACATGACATCACAACAAAACTCTACGACTCAAAGTATTTATTCAATAGGCTCCGAGGAGGCAAATATTACAAACATGGGTCACATGACCCAACATACAGAGCATACAGGCAACGGAAGCATAACATGTCTGAGTACAGACAACTACAAATGAAAAAGGTCGAGAAGCCTGACTATCTACATGACCCTCCCAAGGGTACAAGATCGTAGCTGAGGTAACAAGCTAAATGTCAAAGTCCACGTGGAACTACTAGTGAGACTGAAGTCTCTATGCAAAAACATAAATTAAGAAAACATGAATACAAATGTACCCAGCAAGACTTACATCAGAACTAGCTACATATGCATCAGTATCAACAAAGGGTGGTGGAGTTTAACTGCAGCAAGCCAGCTTTGACTCGATGGCTATCATGTACTACAACTGCCGGTAACTCTTTTGAGGTGGTGCACATGAGTCCACACATTCACCATAACAATACACCACTATGGATTCGCTCCCTTCTCCCTATGAGAAGGCCATCCATAGCACTCACGCTTATCTTGTGCATTTTAACGTATCCACTTTCACTTGTCTATGAACTGCATAAGCAACCCAATAGTCCTTTACCGCGGACGTGGCATTCGAATAGTTTTATAACCCTGCAGGGGTGTACTTCTTCACACACGCTCTCACCACTTACCGCCATGTACACATCATGTATCTTGGCAACCTTCAAGCGGAAGCCTGGCGAGGGTGTCGGCTATGACCTGACTAACCACACAAGTCCCCAGTCCAGGTTTATCGCCTATTCGGGTTCCATCCGCAAGGAGATCCGACGGGGGCGTCCTCAACGGCTCCAAATGATGTGAACAGGGTTCCCGAGGCACCAAACGGGTCTCTCGGTACACCGGGCCACGTTGTCGGTGTTCTGGGAATGGGGGTCCCCAGACTTGCTTGCCTGCAGCCCACGACGTGGCTCCTCCAACGGCCTGGTATGGCCCATCTTCACCAGTAAAACACCCAAGACCCTTGCGAGAGTCCAAGCCTCGCGAGGCGGACGACACAAGACCTCCTCAGGCGCAGCCTCGCTAGGCTGGCTCGCGAGGAGCAGAGAGATCAAGGTGAGGGGCACCTCGTGAGGTTCCCGTGACATGAGCCATGAAGACCAAGGCCAGGCGGGTGCCAGGCAGGTGCGAGCAGGTGTAGGGCACTAGTTGCCTCTTTGGTGCTAAAGTAGCAGGTGCAGGCGAGGAGTCCCGAGGCATCAGGCAAAGTTTTCCATATCGGCGCAACAAGACAAAGACTGGCAGGACGGCAGGACGGAGGTCATCGCGGAGCCCACGACGGCGTCACCACCAGAACCTTTGGCACGCGAAGACCACCTTTTGTCAGGATAGCTTGTACTAGTTGTCCCCCTTCAAATTGGCCGTTGTGGGATCCCTTCCCGCGTAATATTTGGGAAGAGGACCAGGGCCTCTATAAATAGGACTAGACATCACCATAGGTGGGGGGAGAGATCCATTCCACCCTCATATGCACAAGCTCATCGAGCTCAAGAACACCTCTCCTCAGGAGGTTGTTCTTCCCTTGTACTTGTTCATCCTCAGCCTACAAGGCAATCCAGCACACCACACTAGAGTAGGGTATCACACCACATCGGTGGCCTAAACCGGTATAAACACTTCTGTCCCTTGTCCTTCGAGTTCGGCGACCTAGGTCTTTAGATCATTGCGAGGGCGTGAGGGGGAAGGAAAGATCTTCGTGTGCACCCCAGTGTTCGAACCTCAAGGGTTTTGCCAGAACCCGAAATCTGACACACGTACCTATCGCATCACAGCTCACCCCTAGGGTCAACGCTGCGCACGACCTCCAGTATACTACAAACACCAGAAACTACTTGCAACTCCTGGATGGAGGACAAGGGCGGTTAATAAGTCGAGAGGGTCCATTGGTTTCGGGCCCAACGCGTGGTAGTAGCCGATCTTAAATCACACATATAGATCCCAGTTCCTAAGGACGGTTCCATTGAAACAACCCACCATGTACTCCTACATGGCCTCTCATCGATACCTTTACTGAATCGTGTTCAAACACTTAGCTCTCAACAGTAGGACATGATGACCACATTCCAATTCATCCCCGATGAATCAGATTTGACCCAACTCTAAGCAATAGCAGGCATAACAAGCAAGCATAAATGAGTAGGCACATCATGGCTCAAACAACTCCTACTCCTACTAGTGGGTTTCAACTATTTACTGTGGCAAAGACAGGTCATGTAGAGGAAAGGGGTTCAACTACCGCAACATGTAACAGTTGAATCGTTGTTGTCCTAATGCAGTAACAGAGAGTAGGAGCGGGAGAGTGGGATTTTATCTGAATGAACAAGGGGATTTTGCTTGCCTGGCACTTCTGAAGATAGTATAACTCTTCATCGGTGTCTTCGATCACAACGCCGGAATAACATCCACTAAGAGGGAACAACATCGGCAAACAGAGAAGGAACACAATCAATGCAATGCAACAATATGATGCATGAATGTGACATGGCAATATGATGTTGATTGAGCTAATGCAACTAGCAACACAATTAAATGAATTTGGTTTGAACCCAAGGTTCAAATTCAAACTCCACATGTGGTTATTTAGATGCCATTCATTTGATTTGTCCTAAACAGTAGCCAAAAGTTCTAACATGCATGAAAATGGTACAAATGGATAGATTGGATTTTTCCGATAATTTTTCATATATAAATTATTTCATTTGTAGTTACAGTTGAATTTCTATGAATTTTAGAAGTTTAAAGCATTTTCTGAAATTTCCAGATTTAACTCTAAATAAGAAAATCCATTTAACTGCATTATGACATCATCACTGCATCAGCATGGTGTCAGCAGGTCAACCGAGTCAAATCTGACATGTGGGTCCTACATGTCAGCGTAAAAGTGGCTAATTGGGATTAATTATTTCCTAACCAAATTATTAGCTAAATTGGGACCCACTATCGGTGGCTTAGTGGTGCGGTTAGGGCTAATTAACCACGCCATGTCGACACGGCCGGGGTTAACCACCGGCGACCTCAATAGATGGTGGAGGCACGCCAGAAAACACCCACAAGCGATGGTTTTGGGCGTGGGGAGGCTCTACGAAGAGCTGCTGCTCGCGCATAGCTGATGGACGGATGGCGGGAGCTAGGGTGGCCGGTAGCGGCGTCAGCGATGAGCTTTGCGGTGGCCGGAGCTCGGGTGGGTTGCGGGTTTGGTGTTTCAGCGCGTAAACGAACCAACTAACGCGCTAGCCATGATCTATGTGCGGCCACGAGCTCGTTGGATGCTGGTGCGCAACCAAATGGTCACCAGAGTGACGCCAACGTCAAGCTCGTGCGGCGGTGGGTTTCGGCCTTGATGGAATCGGCGGCTAGAGCGATCAAAATAGGATGGGGGTAGGGGTGAACGATGGCGGGGCTCACAGGGGGTCGATTGGAGGGCCCAGTGGCTCGGGGGAGACGTTGGAGTTGGCGAACGAGCGCCGACGATCTTGGCCGTCTGAGGTTGAAGAAGAGGGCGATGCAGATGCTATGGTGCGTCCCCGGTTTCATGGGTCGTCGAGGAGGAAGACGGAGCTGTGACGGTTCTCCTGGACATGCTGGATGGGCGAGGGAGGGCCGGTGGCTGCGGTGAACGGTGTCGGCGGCGACGAGCTCCGCTCGGTGGTGCTCGAGGGAGAGGGGCGGACGAGGGAGAGACACGGGAGAGAGGGGGAGAGTGACCAGGGGGTTGCGTGGCGCTCATAGGCGTGTCGAGGCAGTGGCGGCAAGTAGGAGGCGGAGGGCGTGTGCCCGCGCACGTCGAACACGCGCCCTCCTGCCCACTGGCAGGAGGTGGGGGATGACTGGCAGAAGGCCAGGTGGGCTGCAGGTAAGCTAGGTAAGTCCTCTCTCTCTTTTCTATTTATGTTTTTTTATTTTTGTAATTTGTTTTTGATTTAGTTTAAATACCAAATCACTTTATAAAATTCTGAAAACTTTTGTGGCCACTATCTGATTTAAACCAGAGGCCCTCACCAAGTTTTAGAATATTTGGAGCTACCAAATATTTTATAGGAATTAATGGCTCCAATTCAAATACAATATGAGTTAATTCAAAAATCCATAAATGATCTAGAAAATGTGCACCATTTTTGGCAAAGGGTTTCACCCATTTCAAAAATGATGAAATTTTCTGAAGGCATTTTGGGTTCATTGAAAATATTTTTAAATTGAACCTAGTTGAATTCCATTTGGTGTTAGGGTTTTGTCAATCCCCATTTCAAGTTTAAATGAAATTTAAACATGATGCAACACATGGCTAGCTAGCCCAGAGCATACCAGAACTAGGGATGTGACAACTCACCCCCACTAAACAAGAATCTCGTCCCGAGATTCAAGACGTGAGGTAAGAGGGAAGGGGGACATGAAACTGACACAGTCTTCATGATCAACTTGCACTTCATAAGAACGTTGGTTCCTTGCAACATGTTGATCTTATCATCCTTGTCTTTGAGAACTTCACCCAACATGACGACAAAAGGGGAACGAAAACTCTACCAGGATCGGTCTTCACGAAGATCGAGCAACTCATGACCAACTCACAGAATGAGACATTGAAACACCTCTTGAGCTTAGTCACAAAACACATATCAGGGGTGATGGTAAGGAGCCGATGATGAAGGTTCAATTTTGGTTGGCAAGAATCCCATTCCTAAGTAAGATGGTGCATAGGTTTCAAATTAGCGAGGAAGTAATTGCCATGATTCCATAACGGGACACCTTAGGGAAGGTGACTCGTATAATTATTCCCTTAAGTGGCAAAAAGAGTTACTTTTGGTACAAAGATCATTGAAACTCTCTATACCAGCTTAAGGAAAATCACAATCGATCGTTTGAAGTAGTGCGAAAGAATGACATACTCCGACTAGAATGGATGATGTGGACTACCTTGTTGAAGACAACGTAATGTATGATTTTTGCTTATCATCGGAAATGGATGGGACCCATGGTAGGACCACCTTTGAAGATGATGCTGAACAGTAGTTACTAAGAGGGGCAGCCCATGGGAAATTGGCACAATGGAGGTGCAAGCTGGGAACAAAATGCAAATGCTGGGAATTATTCTGGTAACTGGTGAAAAGCTCAATAGTAGAGAGTGAATCCATTGTTTGAGTGGTTGTAGCATAACTGAAGAAACTGGGAGCACAAGAATCCGTAAGGAACAACTTCTAGAATAAGTCACACGAAATCCTCATGGAGAAGATGGTCAAATTTCTCAATCAAGATACTACAATGATAGATCTTCTGGCTAGATGTGTCGGCCAGAACACCAACCTTGTCGGGACCTACATCATAGATCTTGGAATAGGTCCAACCATCATATCTGCCAGAGATTCAGATCTGGTTGGTAACGGAACATTTCAGACATCATGTCTATAAAAGAAAATTTGCAACACAAATCGACGAGATGATGTTGCGAGATTCTCGGGAAATGAACTACGATAGCAAGCTCCAAAACATGAGCTAGTTCTGCTACCTACATATGAACATGATGTCCAAGACAAGCATGACCACGTAGAAGTCTTACAACAAAACAAAACCGAGTCAAGTGGGGAACCATCATCGAGGATATCGAAGTATTTACACAAGTCCATGGATTAGATCCCAATCATAGACTTCTTTTCCTTGAACAAATCAACTAGTGGCTTTGTGTGCTAGGGAATACATATGGAATGGAGATGATCAGTCTATCAAACCATAGAATACTTCGCACATGCACGACTGACTTGGGATGATTCCAGAGGAAGCGAAACAAACTTTCCCGCATTCACGGCGGCAACTTGCATAAAATGCACGTGAATCAAAGGAAGTCACTTATTTCATCGAACATATCCTTCATGAACGGATAACGAAGAAAATGCTTACACAAGTTTCCAACACTA
Source organism: Triticum aestivum (assembly GCF_018294505.1). Taxonomy (NCBI): domain Eukaryota; kingdom Viridiplantae; phylum Streptophyta; class Magnoliopsida; order Poales; family Poaceae; genus Triticum; species Triticum aestivum. Next base: position 99,045,908 of record NC_057803.1, read on the forward strand.
GCTTATATGTTCATCATGAATCATGGAGGAGGTAAAAACTGTTGCTGATGGGCTCAACAAGAATTCATCCAGGCTTCCATATGAATGGAATTCCATAATTGAATGAACACAGTGATAGCATTGATCAGACCAAAAATATGTAATGGTGTATGCTCGAGGGATCAACCACGAGTAAGATAACATTACGAAAATCGTCGGTCCTGATTTGATTTGACGATAACCCGTGTGCAAATCAAAGATTGGAGAAGACAATAGTGCCGACAATTGTTCACAAGGATCAATTGATGAAGATATGATCTTTCTTCAACAAACACAAGGATATCCCTTTGGAAATGAACTAAGCGGGACAAGCTTCCATCTTCCAACTCTCCAAGTTATTGTTTAGCCTATCCAACTAGTTCAAGAGTATCCAACACAGATCCTTGGAGAAAGGGTGGTTTATAGAAAAACCAACTTGATAACGAACTCAAGATAGCGGTCAGGTGACAACCTAGTAATACTTCCGAGAAGATATTCCGAAAATCACGAAGCACCGATATGTTACTAAGCTCGAGAACAATCTTGCTTTTCAGGGCAAGATGATATGATCAAAAGAGTGAGTGACACAATCCTAACTCATTGATCGAAGAGTGCACCAGAAATAAGGACTAGGTAGAACGATCTATCTTAGAATGATAATTCAATAACAAACACACTAAGAATGAAATTATTGTCCTTTAACTACCAAGCAACACGGTTTCTAGGAGTATTGATTTCACACACCATATTTCACTTGTCAGCATTCCGGTTGCGGCAACACGGGACCGAGGAATGAATGATGATGGCGAGGAGTATCACTACGGCAAGAATCCATAAGAGGTTGTGCAATTCCTATGATATTCCCGACATAAAGAGGGCAGCACTCGAAGGTAGAACAGAATAAAAGCTACTTTGGCATTTTGATCTGCGGAATACAACTACTTTGACCCAATCCTAGAAATGGACGAGGTACTGGAGTTTGTTTCTCCTAGTCATTCTGGAATACAATGGCTTGACGGACCACAAAATAACAGGCATCAATGACACAAATGCGCCATTACTCTTGACTATCAACTGATAGACGGAGGTCGAAATACGACTGAAAAGGGACAACTCAAAGGAACATATAACTTTCTGAGTTGTTGATGCATAGATTATTAGGTCAAGCATGCTCAACATATTTCTTCCGAATAACCCATGCAGAAAGGTAGGATTGGCAGATTCACAATGTAGAATGGAGTACTTATCAAAAGCACTCTGGTTGTGATCTTTTGGTTCAAAAGAACTTCTGCCATAAGCAGTTCATGGTATTTGGAAGAAGGAAATACCACGGACCTCGAGGACTATCGCAAAGGTTACTAATATCCTAAAGGAACGAGCAAACACTATCAACAGGAAGTGAGTAGAGTGAATCTTGGGTTTAAGAACCCAAAAATAGAATGCCTACTAACTAAATAACATCACGAGATGCTTTCGAGAATGGTGGCCAGGATCATCACACTGGGAATACAAATCAGAGCTAGATTACTGGGTAGTTCTCTAAGACACATAGGGTCATAATAATAGCCCAACATATATGTCGAGGCAATAGAGTACCTCAACGCACTAGTTAGTGTGGTTAATCTGGCCCAAAGGAACATCGGGAAGGGAAAGAAGGAAGTTGCAAATGCATCAGACTATTTAGAAACTTGGGATAACTCGGACAACATAACGGTTGTAAATGCTCAAAAAGATTTGAGACATCCTGTAAAATGGTAGCATAACCACTCAATATCACAATATCAAGGTTTCGAAAACAACTATCAACATACGAAAGTAGTAAGAACTGAACTGAGGCTTGAAACCATCAATCCTATAAGTCTATGGATTAGTAACACGTGATCTTGATAGGAAGACGAGAAGCCTAGTTCTTAATCCCCGTAAAAAAAGAAGAGGTTGACTCAGATCAGAAGGGCATAATGTAAAGGAGTAAAAAGAGCCTTACGTTCCCTTCCACAATCAATTCCCTTATATATGTAAAGCATTTCTAGACTCGACTTCGACCAGTTTGGCTTGGTAATCCTACAGGCAGCCAGACTCTGATACCAAAGCTATCAGGACCCCGATCCTAAGTCACACCGACCTAGCATGTAACACATCATATCACTCTGCGGCCTCACGCACGGTATTCCCACGGGTGCCACCTTACCTGGCCCGGGACCATTTGCGCCTTTTGGCTCACATATATGATAGTGTCGCTAGCATCCATATGACAGAGAACCCGGGCCGACATGACTAGTCGTGAATCCAAAGTGGCACTAACTTACAGGGACAGACATACATGACCCAGCAACGAATGTGTCGATCATCGACGTATGAACCCAAGTCGTAGCAAGCTATAAGGACTTAAAGGAACAACGCGTGACATTTCCCTGAAGGGATAGACAAAGGAACGAAGAAGGACACATGCCGGCCAGCCTAAGTGTTCCGGAGCAGTAGCAAGCTACCATGGCTTAGTGGAAGCACTAGGAGACATTTCCCCATAAGAGAGGCTACCAAGAATAAACAACTAGGTAGTCGGATCCCACACATACCAAGCATTTCAAAATCATACACACAATATGCTCGATATGTGTAAATACAACATGGCATCACAACAAAACTCTACGAATCAAAGTCTTTATTCAATAGGCTCTAAGGAATCAAATATTATAGACATGGATCACATGACCCAACATATAAAGCATACAGACAACGGAAGCATAACATGTCTGAGTACAGACAACTACAAATGATAAAGGCCGAGAAGCCTGACTATCTACACGACCCTCCCAAGGGTACAAGATCGTAGCTGAGGTAACAAGCTAAACATCGAAGTCCACGTGGAACTACTAGTGAGACTGAAGTGTGATAGCCTAGCTTAATAGGGATGATAGACTACTCATATCAATAAGGAATTCCTTCTTTTTTGGGAGCCCAATCGGAAAGAACTCCAAAGTTAAGTGTACTCAACTTGGAGTAATTTCAGGATGGGTGACCGACCGGGAAGTTGCTCCCGGGTGCGCACGAGTGAGGACAAAGTGCGCAGAAAAGACTAGTATTGATGTGTGGGGCCAGTCTAGATCCCGCCAGGAGTAACGACCACCGGCGGGTTTATCCGGGGCGTTACAGGAAGTCTCTCTGCAAAAACATAAATTAAGCAAACGTGAGTACAAATGTGCCCAACAAGACTTACATCAGAACTAGCTACATATGCATCAGTATCAACGAAGGGGTGGTGGAGTTTAACTGCAGCAAGCCAGCTTTGAGTCAGTGGCTATCCTGTACTACGACTGCTGGTAACTCTTTTGAGGTGGCGCACATGAGTCCACAAATTCACCATAACAATACACCACTATGGACCCGCTCCCGTCTTCCTACGAGAAGGCCATCAATAGCACTCATGCTTACCTTGCACATTTTAGAGTATCCACTTTCACTTGTCTATGAACTACATAAGCAACCCAGTAGTCCTTTACCGCGGACGCTACTATTCAAATAGTTTGATAACCCTGCAGGGGTGTACTTATTCACACACGCTCTCGCCACTTACCGTCATGTACACGTCATGTATCTCGGCAACCTTCAAGCGGAAGCCTGGCGAGGGTGTCGGCCATGACCTGACTAATCACAAGAGTCCCTAGTCCATGTTTATCGCCTATTCGGGTTCCATCCGCAAGGAGATCCGGCCGGGGTGTCCTCAACGGCCCCAAACGATGTGTATAGGGTTCCCAAGGCACCAAACGGGCGTCTCGGTACACCGGGCCACGTACCTACCGCATCACAGCCCACCCCTAGGGTCAGCGCTGCGCATGGCCTCCAGTATACTACAAACACCATAAACTACTTGCAACTCCTAGGCAGAGGACAAGGACGATTAATTAGTCGAGAGGGTCCATTGGTTTCGGGCCCAACGCGTGGTAGTAGCTGATCTTAAATCACACATACAGATCTCAGTTCCGAAGGAAGGTTCCAATGGAACAACCCACCATGTACTCCTACATGGCCTCTCATCGATACCTTTACCAAATCGTATTCACACACTTAGCTCTCAACAGTAGGACATGATGACCACATTCCAGTTCATCCCCGATGAATCAGACCTGACACGACTCTAAACAATAGCAGGCATAACAAGCAAGCATAAATGAGTAGGCACATCATGGATCAAACAACTCCTACTCATACTAGTGGGTTTCAACTATTTACTGTGGCAAAGACAGGTCATGCAGAGGAAAGGGGTTCAACTACCACAGCATGTAACAGTTGAATCGTCATTGTCCTAATGCAGTAAAAGAGAGCAGGAGCGAGAGAGTGGGATTGTATCGGAATGAACAAGGGGATTTTGCTTGCTTGGCACTTCTAAAGACAGTATAACTCTTCATCGGTGTCTTCGATCACAACGCCGGAATAACGTCCACTAAGGGGGAACAACACCGGCAAACAGAGAAGGAACACAATCAATGCAATGCAACAATATGATGCATGAATGTCACATGGAAATATGATGTTGATTGAGCTAATGCGACTAGCAACACAATTAAATGAATTTGGTTTGAACTTTGAACCCAAGGTTCAAATTCAAACTCCACATGTGGTTATTTAGATGCCATTCATTTGATTTGTCCTAAACAGTAGCCAAAAGTTGTTCTAACATGCTTGAAAATGGTATAGATGAATAGATTGGATTTTTCTGATAATTTTTCATATATAAATTATTTCATTTGGAGTTACGGTTGAATTTCTATGAATTTTAGAAGTTTAAAGCATTTTCTGAAATTTCCAGATTTAACTCTAAATAAGAAAATCCATTTAACTGCATTATGATGTCATCACTACATCAGCATGGCATCAGCAGGTCAACCGAGTCAAATCTGACATGTGGGTCCTACGTGTCAGCGTAACAGTGGCTAATTGGGATTAATTATTTCCTAACAAAATCATTAGTGGAACTGGGACCCACTGTTAGTGGCTCAGTCGTGCGGTTAGGGCTAATTAAGCATGCCACGTCGGCACGGCTGGGGTTAACCGATGGTAACCTCAACCGCCCATGCAGGCTCACCGAAAACGCCCATAGGTGATGGTTTTGGGTGTGGGGTGGCCGGTAGTGGCGTCGGCGACGAGCTTTGCGGTGGCCGGAGCTCAGATGGGTTGTGGGTCTGGTGTTGCAGCACGCAAACGAACCAACTAACGCGCTAGCCATGATCTACATGCGGCCACGAGCTCATTGGATGCTGGTGTGCGACCAAATGGTCACCGGAGTGACACTGACGTCAAGCTCGTGCGGCGGTGGGTTTCGGCCTTGATGGAATCGGCGGCCAGAGCGAGCAAAAGAGGACGAGGGTAGGGGTGAACGATGGCAGGGCTCACAGGGGGTTGATTGGAGGGCCTAGCGGCTCGGGAGAGACGTGGAGGTGGCGAATGGGCGCCGACTATCTCGGCCGTCCGAGGTTGAAGAAGAGGGTGACGCAGACGCTGCGGTGCGTCCCCGGTTGGATGGGTCGTCGAGGAGGAAGACGGAGCCGCGGCGGTTCTCCTGGACATGCTGGATGGGCGAGGTGGGCCGGTAGCTGTGGTAAACGGTGTCGGCGGCGACGAGCTCCGCTCGGTGGTGCTCGAGGGAGAGGGGAAGACGAGGGAGAGACACGGGAGAGAGAGGGAGAGTGACCAGGGGGTTGCGTGGCGCTCTGTCAGATTTCAGGTTCCGGACATATGGGGACGGTGGCCTAGCCTGCGTCCCGAGCTTCTATCGATAGAACAGCTACCGAGGTCCAATTCTTCATCGATACCCTGTGGGCCGGCCTGGTCCCTCCCTTCTCCGCCTTCTTCAACGCCGTGATTTCCCATTACCAGATTCATATGCCGCACCTAGATCCCCAATCTATCGCTCTTCTTGCCGTCTTCGCCTTTGTCTATGAGGCCATGGTGGGCATCGCCCCCTCCGTGGATGTCGGTGTCAAAACCGGCGGATCTCGGGTAGGGGGTCCCGAACTGTGCGTCTAAGGCGGATGGTAACAGGAGGCAGGGGACACGATGTTTACCCAGGTTCGGGCCCTCTTAATGGAGGTAATACCCTACGTCCTGCTTGATTATTCTTGATGATATGAGTATTACAAGAGTTGATCTACCACGAGATCAGAGAGGCTAAACCCTAAAAGCTAGCCTATGGTATGATTGTATGTTGCCCTACGGACTAAAACCCTCCGGTTTATATAGACACCGGAGGGGGCTAGGGTTACACATGGTCGGTTACAAAGGAGGAGATATACATATCTGTATCGCCTAGCTTGCCTTACATGCCAAGTAAAGTCCCATCTGGACACGAGACGAAGTCTTCAATCTTGTATCTTCATAGTGCAATAGTCCGGCCAAAGGATATAGTTCGGCTGTCCGGAGACCCCCTAATCCAGGACTCCCTCAGTAGCCCCCGAACTAGGCTTCAATGTCGTCGAGTCCGGCGCGCAGTATTGTGTTCGACATTGCAAGGCGGGTTCTTCTTCAAATTTTGAATGTCTGTTAAGTAGTGTCCGACCCCATAAATGTTGGACTTCTTGGCTTCTGTGCTCAATAAGGGCTATCTTCCACACGTCGAACGAATACGAGAAGCCAGGGAGTTTTTACATTCGCCCCCCTAGCCAGATAAATAAATTGTCTATTAAAGGGATGGGGATTCTTAGATCCAATCCATACCATCCTCCCACAACGAGAATCCATCGGAGCGCGCTTCGGGAAAAATCCACTCCAACATGGCCGACCACCGCAGCTCCTCCTCCCGCCCCCGTAGCCCTAAGCCTGGTGATTGGGAAAGGTGTTCCGTCCCACACAATCGATTAGTAGAGCTGCAGACTCAGGGATTTCTCCCTCTAGCGTATATGGTCCCCGTCCGAGCCAGGCTCGCCACCTATAATGGCAGGGAGCAAGCGGAGAGCATCCCCAACCACTCTAAGGGGGAGCGGGTGTGCCTTGTTCCTTACTTACTAAGGGGACTCAGATTTCCAATTCATCCACTCCTCCGCGGGCTCCTGGAGTTTTACGGCCTCCAACTGCATAATTTCACCCCTGCTTCCATATTACATATCGCCGGCTACGTTGCCCTTTGCGAGCTATTTCTGGGCTGCGAGGCTCATTTCGAGCTGTGGAAAAGGTTATTTTGCCTCGTGCCCCGCACACAGAAGGGGTCACTTTATTAAGTGGGCGGAGCCAAAATATGGCGCATCGCCGAAACTGGATACCTGTCCGGTACTCCGAAGAAAACATCCGAGGACTGGCCTTCGGAGTGGTTTTATATGGAGGACGCACCCCTTCTAGACCCTGTTCGGTGGGGTCTTCCTGAATTCGACAATGCTCCTTTGAAGAAATGCCGAAGCTGGCGCCCACAGAGCCCCCAGGAGGAAGACAATGGAGACGTCCTTTACCTGATGAACCGGATTAAAGCGCTGGCTCAATCAGGATTGACAATAATCGAGGTTATGTCAATATGCATAATGCGGGGAGTGCAACCACTTCAATATCAAGGGCACCCCCTGTGGTGTTTTAACGGGGAAGATGATGCCACCCGTTGCGGGCGTAGGGGACCGGACTCTGCTGCCGCTTTAGCAAAAATTCTGTCCGAGTTGTTCAAGGGAGAGGAAGAGGAGTTCATCCGTATTCGGCCACGGGATGGATTCTCTATGTACAACCCTCCAAGCTGGGTGAGTTATACCTCTTTACTCCCATTCTCCCCGCATTCTTTGTCGTAGGTACTCACCTTGCCACTGTACGGCAGGAACTGCGAAAAGCTGTAAGGGAGGTCAACAGCCCATCTCCACAACCATAGGATCCTAGCCAGGCCCTCGGTCCCGAACTCGAAGAGGATCCGGACATATTCATGGAGCTGATAGACATGCAATTCTATCAATTGAGCTGCGATGACGCCATGGTGGCCATAACGGCCGACTATCCCGGACTGCTCCCTGTGTCGCACGTAAGAAAAACCAAAATCCCAACTCCAAAACTAGGATCCCCTTTTAGACACTTCACCTACCGTACACATATGGTGTTTTACAGGGAAGGCATTCGGGACGCCGTGCCGAACCCGCAGCAACTCGCCAACAAGAGGCATCGAAGCCGGGTAGGCCAAAAAGGATGGCGTCAGGATGGAGACACCGACGCAGAGGTATGACACAAAACCCCGCTCCATGGTTGTCATCTTTCTCAAAATGTAATGACGTCCATGCTTCTTCAATAGAAAAAGCGCTCGCCGGAGTATATCCAGAGAGGCTGCCAATCACGCCTCCACCAGTCGGGCTCCAGGGCCGGACATAGAGGCGGAAACCAACATGGGGCGGACGTCGGATGCTCCTCCTACAGAGGATGCGGATAGACTATCCGCTACAAATTCAGAAGTGGGGAGCGCCATGAATCATAGGCGTCGCCGGGCCGTACTCCGTGACGCTTGCTTCTCTCCAGAGGCATTTGATGCCTTCAATTCTGGACACACGTACCTCCGTGCTGCTCAAAATGGTCTAGCCAGAGCCACGGATCAGTATGTAAGGGATGTACGGGTAAGCAAATCTGACGATTATATATGCATCAGTAGCCCCTGAGACTTGAAACAGTTGACGCAACTGATTTAAGGATCATTATTTGTGCAGGTTCTTACGAAGAAGAATTCCCAACTGTCTCAAGAGCTGGACGAGTGCAAGGCCCAGCTCGAAGCCGCTGTTGCCGCATTGAAGGAGTCCAAAAAGGGTCCCCCTCGTAACTCTTTTGTCTATTGCAAAGAATATCGGTACCAGGTAGTATGCGACATGTATGCACACCTAATAATAGATGTTGCAGGTGGCCCCGGAGTGCACCCGGAGGCCGTGGAGGCGGATACGGAACGTGATGATCGACAGCGAAATGCAGGCGAGCGCGTCCTGACGCGAGTTAGGCAGGAGAAAAATGATCTCCAAGATGCCAATATCCGGCTGGGCGTGGAACTGAAGGATGTCCGAGCCCAGCTTGCGAACTCCGTGAAGGAGAATAAACGGCTTCAGCGCGGCATTTTTAGTAAGTGCTTGAACAAACTCTTTAAAGGAGTTCGGTGAACAAGCCTGCTAACAGCGTTATGTCTGCAGGTATGCTGACGGGTCGTCCCGCAGAGGAGATGCCCGGGTCGTCGGGTGATCTTCTACCAGAGCTCTCACAACTACACGAACAAGTTTGGCAGGTGATGCAGAGTATTGCCCAAGCCTTGTGGCCCTCCGTGTCCCCGCCAGGAGGCATGTGGGAGCTTATAGAGAAGCTCAAGGGAGCACGGCGGCGCTTCCGATTATGGAAGATATCAGCCTGCCGACAAGGTGCAAGGGAAGCCTGGGCTATGGTGAAGACACGACTATACCAAGGCTGACCCAAACCATATGGCCGAGGTCGGACCTGTGGGGCCCGATGGGAAAGAGATCCCTGTCAGTTTAGTGTATGATCAAGTAGAATTAGCCGCAAAGTATTCCCAACAGGATTGTAGGCTAGACAGCCTGTTGGATGGTATAGAAGAAGAATTTCATCAGTCTTAGTGACTGTGTACTTCAAGTGACATATGTAATGTCCCTAGCCTGATTGTAAATCATTTGTCATGGCGGACCTTTTCGCTTCAACCTCTGGACAAGATAGTATGGAGTGTATCCGAATACCCACTCGGTTATATAAAAACTGGGGTATGCATGGAAACCAGACGTAGGGGTCATAAGTGCTTGGACAGACAAGTACCCAACTAGCTATGTTATATTACATGGATAGTAAGAAACATCTTCCAGGGAGAATAGTTCCATTAAGGGTTCCTTTCCCTCGGTATGCATGCCCTAATGTGCATGTCCGAACTGTGAGACGCAGGTTAAAAACATCTGGGGGCATGTAGTAATTTAAATGAAAGTCATATTTTATTCGCCGACCGAATATTCCCTTAAGAACACTAGCTTTCGGCTTCACCCAGTCTGAGGTACACATCCGGCTGACCCGGCAGTAACAATTGCAGAGGTGCTCCCCTTATGCCCTAGCCGAATTAACGGGAACGTAGGGCATAAATACAAGAGCCAGGCAACCTAGCTTGGCCAAAACTTAAGTCATATCGTTGCATATAATGGCGAAAAAGGTACATGCGGAAGGATAACACATGTGCGGGGCATAAAGCCCGAAAAGGTAATTATATTAAGCTTCTGTATAGGAAGCCCCCAGGTATACTGAGCACGGTTAGTGCATCAAGATTGTGTGACCAAGACACAAGTGTAGCCCTTTAGGGCCTTGAAGAGAAAAGAGAGAAAAAACATATGTGCAAAAAATTCACGGAGGTAAGGAGACGAACATAGAGTCCGGTGCTAGGCGTAGAATCTTCGGAGTCTGGCTGCGTTCCATGGGTTTGGCTTGAGTCAATTATTCGATGCATCCCGCAGACGGTATGCTCCACCGGTCAGAACCTGGTCGATAATGAAGGGACCTTCCCATTTGGGCTTGAGCTTGTTCTTTTTCTTCTCCGGCCCGCATAGAACTAGTTCGCCAACGGTATAGGTTTTGGCCCGCACTTCTCTGCTTTGATACCTTCGAGCCTGTTGCTGATAGAATGCGGAACGAGCTTTTGCCACGTTGCGCTCCTCCTCCAGGGAGTCCAAACAGTCCTGTCGATCGAGCTTGGCCTCTCTTTCTTCGTACATGCGCACTCGAGGTGAGTCATGAATTATGTCGCAAGGCAGCACCGCCTCGGCGCCGTACACCATAAAAAACGGTGTGTATCTGGTAGTGCGATTCGGCATGGTCCGCAGCCCCCAAAGTACGGCGTTGAGCTCCTCTACCCAGTGAGTGTCTGGTTCCTTTAAAGATCGGACTAATCTGGGTTTAATGCCGCTCATGATAAGACCATTCGCTCGTTCGACTTGACTGTTAGTTTGCGGATGATAGATAGAAGCATAATCGAGCTTGATGCCCATGTTGTTGCACCAAAGTTTCACCTCGTCGGCTGTAAAGTTCGTTCCGTTGTCAATGATGATGCTGTGGGGACGCCATAACGGTGTACAACCCCGGATATGAAGTCTATCACCGGTCCGGATTCAGCCATTTTCACAGGTTTGGCTTCTATCCATTTGGTGAATTTATCCACCATGACCAGTAAGTATTTTATCTTATGGGTTCCCCCTTTGAGGGGTCCGACCATATCGAGCCCCCAGACCACAAAGGGCCAAGTAATGGGGATTGTTTGGAGGGCGGTAGGTGGCATGTGGCTTTGGTTTGCAAAAAGCTGGCAACCAACACAATGTTGTACCAGACGCTGTGCATCTGCCCGGGCCGTCGGCCAATAAAAACATGTACGGAAGGCCTTGCTTACAAGGGCCCAGGCTGCGGCGTGGTGGCCACCGAGTCCGGCATGGATTTCTGCCAAAAGCTTCCGCCCTTCCTCTTCGGAGATGCACCTTTGAAGGACTCCGGTTGTGATTTTCTTATAAAGCTCTCCCTCGTGGACCTTGTAGGCTTTAGATCGCCGCACTATGCAGCGGGCCTCGTTTTGGTCCTCTGGTAATTCCTGTCTGGTTAGGTAGGCCAGGAATGGTTCTGTCCACGGGGCGATGACAACCATTATCACGTGGGCTGAAGGTGTTATTTCGGTGGCAGAGCCTTCGATTGTGTCAGAGTGTTCGACATCTAGGGTTGTGGCCGGGTCCGGACTATTTTTGCAGGTGGCCCCATCCCATACTATGGATGGTTTGAACAATCTTTCTAGGAAGATGTTCGGTGGGACAGGGTCGCGTTTAACACCGATATGGGCTAGGATGTCCGCCGCCTGGTTGTTTTCCCGAGCCACATGGTGGAATTCAAGCCCCTCAAACCAAGCTGACATTTTGAGGACGGCTTTGCGATATGCCACCATTTTCGGATCCTTGGCGTCGAAGTCTCCATTTATTTGGGATATTGCGAGGTTCGAGTCCCCACGCACCTTGAGGTGTTGGATGCCCATGGAGACTGCCATCCGGAGGCCGTGTAGTAGGGCCTCGTATTTGGCTGTGTTATTGGAGTCTGTATATAGTATGTGGATCACGTATTGCACCATGTCTCCGGTGGGGGACGTCAAGACGACGCGAGCCCCCAGACCAGCCAGCATTTTAGAGTCGTCGAAGTGCATGATCCAATTGGAGTATGCGCCGTAGTCTTTGGGGAGTTCGGCTTCTGTCCATTCGGCTATGAAATCGGCCAGTACTTGCAACTTAATGGCTCGTCGTGGCTTATATATTATGTCGAACAGGAGGAGCTCGATGGCCCATTTGGCAATCTGGCCCGTGGCATCGCGGTTGTTTATTATGTCATTGAGTGGTACTTCGAAGGCCACCGTAATCGAACACTCTTGAAAGTAGTGTCGTAATTTCTGGGATGCCATAGATACCGCATATGCTATCTTCTGGTAATGTGGGTACCGTGATTTGCATGGAGTGAGGACGGTGGATACATAATATACCGGCTTTTGAAGTGGGAATTTATGTCCGTCCATCTCTCGTTCGACGATGAGCACTGCGCTTACAACTTGGTGAGTTGCCGCTATATATAATAGCATTGGTTCGCCAACAGTTGGCGCAGTCAGGATTGGGTTGGTGGCTAGGATGGCTTTTATTTCTTCCAGTCCGGCCGTAGCTGCGTCCGTCCACTCGAAGTGTTCAGTGCGCCGAAGAAGGCGGTAAAGGGGAAGTGCCTTTTCTCCTAATCGGGAGATAAAGCGGCTTAAAGCCACCACACATCCAGTCAATTTCTGGATTTGCTTGAGGTCAGCTGGGATAGCCAGCTGCGACCGAGCTCGGATTTTAGCCGGATTTGCTTCAATTCCTCTACTGGAGACGATGAAGCCCAGGAGCTTTCCGGCAGGAATGCCGAAAACGCATTTTTCTGGATTGAGCTTAATGTCGTATGTTCGGAGATTGGTGAACGTGAGCCTCAAGTCGTCTATTAAAGAGTCGACGTGTCTAGTTTTAATGACCACATCGCCTACATATGCCTCCACAGTCTTACTGATCTGCTTTTCCAGACATGTCTGGATCATGCGCTGATATGTTGCGCCGGCGTTTTTGAGCCCGAAGGGCATTCTGTTAAAACCGAAGGGGCCGTATGGCGTCATAAATGCCGTTGCAGCCTGATCAGACTCCGCCATCTTAATCTGGTGGTAACTGGAGTATGCGTCGAGGAAGCACAATGATTCGTGTCCTGCGGTAGTGTCGATGATTTGATCGATGTGAGGGAGTGGGAAGGGATCCTTTGGGCAAGCCTTATTAAGGTCTTTGAAGTCGACACATAGGCGCCAGGATTTGTCCTTCTTTGGTACCATCACCAGGTTTCCCAGCCAATCCAGATGTTTTATTTCTATGATGAATCCGGCTTCCAGTAGCTTGGCCAGCTCCTCTCCCATGGCTTGTCGCTTAGGTTCAGAGAAACGCCGAAGAGTCTGCTTGACCGGCTTGAATCCTTTTAGAATATTAAGTCTATGCTCGGCCAATCTGCTTGGGATTGCTAGCATGTCTGAAGGATGCCAGGCGAATATGTCCCAATTCTCTCGCAGAAACTCCCGTAGTGCAGCGTCTACAGCAGGGTCTAACTGTGCCCCAATGGATGCTGTTTTTGTAGGGTCCGTTGGATGGACTTGGAATTAACTATTTCGTCCGCTGGTTTAAAGGAGGTGGACTTGGATCTTTTGTCTAGTATCACGTCGTCCCTGTCCACCGTGGAGCACAGCGCGGTTAACTCCTCCGCCACAAGGGCTTCGTATAATGCCTCGAGGGCTAGTGCGGCTGTTTTGTTCTCGGTGCGGAGTGCTATGTCCGGATCACTAGCTAGAGTGATAATTCCCTTGGGTTCGGGCATTTTGAGCTTCATGTACCCGTAATGGGGTATGGCTTGAAAAATCGTGAATGCCTCCCGCCCTAGAAGGGCGTGGTATCCGCTACTGAACGGGGCCACTTGGAATGTAATTTCTTCGGACATGTAATTCTCTGGAGTGCCGAATACCACATTAAGTGTGATTTTCCCAGCGCAACGTACCTCCCGACTAGGGATGATTCCTCGGAAGGTCGTACTGCTTTGCTCAATACAGTTGCTGTCTATTTCCATTTTTTGGAGAGTTTCCTCATAAATGAGGTTTAATCCGCTGCCGCCATCCATGGGTACCTTAGTGAGCCGAAAGCCGTCCACAATTGGACTGATGACCAAAGCGGCTGGTGCTCGGGCTGTTCGGAATTTAGGTTCGTCACTAGCATTGAAGGTGATAGCCGTGTCACTCCATGGATTTATTGTTGCCACGTGGCAGACTTCGGCAAGGCCGCGGAGTGCTCGTTTACGCCTATTGTTTGAGGCGAAGGTCTCGAAGACCGTTAATACTGTGTTGTTATCCGTGGGAAGGTGCTCTGAGGTATTTTGGGTGAGAAGATCCTCACTGCTTTTGGCCACCTGCCGGAGTACCCAACATGCTCTAAGGCTGTGTGTTGATATGGTATCCGCTGTACTATGGATTTTGCAGGGCCCGTTGAGCCATCCCTCCAATACGGTTCCACGCCATGTAGTGGGCTTTTGCTTCTTTATAATTGAGTCGGGCGACTTATGAGAGTGCACCCTTTTAGTTCGGACTGGGGGTTTTGTCAGAGCCGAATTATCCCAAAATTGCGTTTGGGTTTTCCAGGCACTTTCCATCACACAGTATTTCCGTACTATGGCCGCCAAGTCAGCGAAGTGTGCTACGTCACGACGACTTATGGCGTTGAGGACTCCCTTGTCCGTGCAATTGTTGCAAAAGAACGAAATTGTATCTTCCTCGCGACAGTCCTTGACCTTGTTCATTACAAGGAGGAATCTGGCCTGATAATGATGTACTGTCTCTTGTGGCGCTTGCCTAATGTGGGAAAGATTGTTTGTGTCTAGGTGGGTGGGTGGAATTAAGTCCAGACCTTGACCCAATCTGTGATCCCGGGGCAAGGGAGTTTCCGATCTTGGAAGTTTGGGCTCCGGGATGTTGCCCTGTGGGTTCGGTATGTGGCCTGATTCTGGATTTAGGGTTAGGGCGGTGTCCTCCCGTGAGCGAGTATCCTGTTTGGAGAGCTCGGAAATCCGGACATAGTTCGTCCTCAGGATAGAGGGTGAATCGCCGCATTGCTCCTCCACCACCGCTATCTGATGGGTGACCAGCGGAGAGTTAATCTCCCTTTGGTCGGGTTTAAGCTCGATCCGATCGTAGTCCGTAGTGACTCCTAGAGCGACAATGCAATCCAAGAGCTCGTTCAAAGAGGAGAGCTCCATTGGATCCATCTGCTCGGCAAATTTTGAGCCGATGTGGAGGCTATTTTCGATGACCCGAGAGGTCATCGTCGGTGCATCGGCCGAGCGGGCGGTCATGATGAAGCCGCCTAGTCGGAGAGTTTGGCCTACAGCCAGGGCTCCCCCAGAGGTGATGTGATGTTGTCCTTAACAACGAGGCAAGCCATCTTCCTTATGATGACGACACAGTGGAACTCTCAATGAAAGCACCAATGTCGGTGTCAAAACCGGCGGATCTCGGGTAGGGGGTCCCGAACTGTGCGTCTAAGGAGGATGGTAATTGGAGGCAGGGGACACGATGTTTACCCAGGTTCGGGCCCTCTTGATGGAGGTAATACCCTACGTCCTTCTTGATTGTTCTTGATGATATGAGTATTACAAGAGTTGATCTACCACGAGATCAGAGAGGCTAAACCCTAAATGCTAGCCTATGGTATGATTGTATGTTGCCCTACGGACTAAAACCCTCCGGTTTATATAGACACCGGAGGGGGCTAGGGTTACACAAGGTCTGTTACAAAGGAGGAGATATACATATCCGTATTGCCTAGATTGCCTTCTACGCCAAGTAAAGTCCCATCCGGACACGAGACGAAGTCCTCAATCTTGTATCTTCATAGTCCAACAGTCCGGCTGTCCGGAGAACCCCTAATCCAGGACTCCCTCAGTGGCCCTTCTGCACCATTTATTCTCGCTGCACCTGACTGACCCCCGGCAATGCTCGAGGTGCCTGATCTTCCAGGCCGTGGCGGCGACGGCCGGCTCGGGGATTGACTTTGAACTCCCGCCGTCCACGAGCGGGTTCCAGACGCGGTGGCTGTATGTGGATGTCGGAGTGCTCAACCCTTTGCTCTTGCCTCTGTCGTCGCCCGCCGTCCCCAGCTCCGGCTGGGCTCACGAGAAGCTTGCGAGCCCCTGCATCGCCTTCGTCTGGCTCTGGTTGAAGAGGTTCAAAAATCTTGGCTTGACTATGCCCATGGTGATGAAGGAGTTCCTCTGACGCCGCGTCGCCCCAATCCAGCGCCATTCCTAGCCGATGTGGGCCCTGTCTGTCAGCCAGGATCACATGAGGCTTCAGGAGTCAGGGCTTCCACTTGAGGCACGAAGAACGATGCTCGAGGTCCTGGAGGGCGACCCCTCACTAGTCGACATGCCACTGGAGGGCTGTCTCTTGTATTGCTGCTCAAACAGGGTGGAGTTCGCGGGGCAGATGCCCCCCTTTGACGAATGGGGGCTGCGTCCAGTCGGCCTTGAGGGGTCCTGCGAGAACACTGTCACCAAGGTTCCCCTACTTGTCACTGGCGCCGAACTTGCCCCAAGAGTGGACATTGGGGGGCAAGCAACACTGGAGGCCAGAGGCATGGGTGCCGAGATGTCGGCGCCGCCAGTGGCTCCCGAGGCGCCATCTCCGGGAGCCCGTGACTCTCACTCTGGGGTGGTAGTTGAGGGGGCGACACAATCCGCGGCTCCTGATGCCGAAGCTCCCGAGGCCTCAATGGGTTATCGCGAGGCGGAACCCAATGGCTCTCCCCAGCTTGGCTCTCCTGAGGTCGCCTCCTCGGGCGCTTCACCAACCACGCCCTGCATTGGTCGCCACGTCCAATGCTTCGGCCGGCTCCGTGTCGACTTCGATGCGCGCCGCAAAAGGAAGGGGTCCCCAAGCTGCAGCAACGGTGCCTTCTGGCCGTTTAAACAGAGGAAGTACATCACCATAGATGAGTAAGTACCTTATCTTTGTAATTCCTCGAGTGCTACTTCCCTTCCTGTAGCGTGTTGTTGCTTTGTCATTGCTTGCGTGTCATGCATTGCATATCATGTCATCATGTGCATTTCATTTGCATACATGTTTGTCTCATGCATCCGAGCATTTTCCCCGTTGTCCGTTTTGCATTCCGGCGCTCCTATCTCCTCCGGTGGTCACTTCTACCTTTCTTTCATGTGTGGGGGTTAAACACTCTGGATTGGACCGAGACTTGCCAAGCGGCCTTGGTTTACTACCGGTAGACCGCCTGTCAAGTTTCATACCATTTGGACTTCGTTTGATGCTCCAATGGTTAACCGAGGGACCGAAAAGGCCTCGTGTGTGTTGCAGCCCAACACCCTTCCAATTTGGCCCAAAACACACCTAAACCCTCTCCATCATCTCAGTCGTTCGATCAAGATCGCGTGTCCGAAAACCGCACCTCATTTGGACTCTCCTAGCTCCCTGTACATATATATATGTGATCCCCTCCCCAAAAATCGCGGATGAAACCTTAGTCTTCTTCCTCCTCGCGCCGCGGGACACGTCCACCGCGTGCCGGACATGTCCAGCCGCCGCACCGGACCAATCATAGCGCGACACCTCACCTCCGCCGCCCTCCTCTCTTCTCCCCACCGCCGAAGCCCGCCGGCCCAGATCCGGCCCGCGCGGGGCCGAACCGGGCTAGATCCCGCCGCCACCAACCGCGGGCGCTGCGCCGCCACGGCGCGCCTCGCCGCCGCCTCCTCCACCGACCATTGCCGCCGACCGCCGTCGTGCCCACTTCCGGCCATCGCCGCCTCGCGCGCTGCGCTCCGGCCACCGCTCTGCCCGCCGCCGCCAGTCGCCATCACCCCGAGCGCCGCGGCACCACGAGCTCCTCGCCACCGCGCCTCCTGCCTCGCCGCCTCCGGCGATCGGAGCTCGCCGGAGTCACCGCTCGCCTCGCCGGAGTTCTTTCCCCACCGGATCCGGACGGGTGGGATGAGATCCACCTGTCCCACGAACCAAACGGTCCCTCCCAATCCGGATCTCGCCATCCCGCTTCGTCCGGTCCCGTTGACTATCTCCGGAGGTATAAATTTCACTAAGTCCCCGAGATTTCCATGTTTCAAATGCCCATGTTCATCACGTTGTAACTTTGCGTCCGTAGATCCGTTTTGGGCATATAGCATATCAAAGTGTTTGTCTCAGAGTATCATTTCATCTCAGTGCATCATTTTCATTTGAGCTCATCTTGATGCCCGAAATGCTGTTGGAAGAGAGCTATTTGAGATAATTGTCAGATCTGCTGCATCAAATAGCTATTTGTCATTTTTGTCATGATTATTGTGTGCATGATATGCCCCTGAGCTCTACATGTGTTTTGTTATATGCTTTGTCATCTTTACAGAGGTGCTATGCATGTATTTTTGTGATAAGTGTGGTGACTAGCACAAGCTTGCAAAGTGGTGCATTCGTTAATGCTGATTTCAGGGACTTAGCAATTCCACTAAGTCGTTGGACTGTTTTTATCAATATACCATATGTTCATGTTGTTTCCTAGTGATCCGTGCCTCTTTTGAGGATGATCAGTAAGGATGATTTGTTAATCGTGTGGTGCTCTATCCATCCATGCCTTTTTTTGCATTTATGGAGCACCCTAGCTTGAGTCAATCGAGCTCTACTTTTGCTATTTCGTGAATCTGGGCAGATTGTCTACTTGTTAGCGATTTTGCCGAGGATGTTGTAGTTGATCCGTGCATGCTATGTTGTTGTTCTTGCCATGTATAGCTTGTATAACATGTATTCTTGACGGGTGTATGCTTACATTGTGATGACATGCTCTGTAGTGAGTGCATCGAGCTCGTAAACATGCCTACTTGATATCTGATTTGCATGCTCCAGTTTTTCACTAAGTCTGTGATCTGATTATGTTTTTGCCATGTTCACATGCTTGCAATTGTATTTTCTGGTCCCTTTTGGCTCAAGGTCACTAAGGGACTTTTGTTAAGCTCTTTGAGTAGCTCCTTGCCATGCCTTACTTTGCCATGTTAAGTTCCTGTAGCTTATAGTTTTCATGCTCCAAAGTGTGCTACCTGATCTGAAATCCCAGACAAGTGTTAATTTCACTGTGTGAAATCTGTTTACCGTTTGCATTTTTTGCCATGCTTGTTTGAACCTGTTAATGGATGAATTGGCCGTAGCTCAATGTTCATCTTTTGTTAAGCATTATGAATGGATCCCTGCCATGTATTTTGTTGCCATGTTTGAGTGTTCTAGCATATTTATCTTGTTGCATTTAGATGGCTACTTGCTGTTTATCGCAGACCGGTGCCATATTTGTTTTGCTTGCCATTTCGAAACCGTGCATCCGATTCCGGTGTTGTTTATATCGATTTCAACCGAAATCATCTCACCTTTCCAGTGGCACTCTTGGAATTCCAAGTTGAGGCCAGGTTCATTCTTTCCTTTGCAAATCATGCATATGCATCGCATATCGCATCCCGCATATCATACCATGTTCATGTGTTGGTTGTTTACTATGTTGTGTGCTTCTTTCCGGTGTTTGCTTCTCCGGGTTGGTTCCGATAACGTAGCGTTTGTGAGTACCCGTTCGTCTACGCCCGTTTGTCTTCTTCATGGACTCATTCTTCTTCCTTGCGGGATCTCAGGCAAGATGACCATACCCTCGAAATCACTTCAATATTTGCTTGCTAGTTGCTCGCTCTTTGCTATGCCTATGCTGCGATACCTACCACTTGCTTATTGTAATGCCCCGAGACCGATGTGCCAGTTGTCGTCCAGTTATTCACCGTCGTTGCCTTGTCATTTGCTTGTGTGTTGCATTGCATCATGTCATCATGCCATCATCTCATAAATCTTTTGCAACTCAACTAAATAAATGGCATGGATCTTAATCCATTTAAATCGAGGGAACTCACATGGTGATGTCTCTTTGTAACATATATCCTCCCACTATTATTTGGGAGCTATAAGTAATATTCCATTAACTTTGGAATCACCATAACACACTTGCAATTTAATTCCATGCCTCTTATGCTTCAAGTTGCACCTCCAAACTTTGCCAACAATTCTTTTCCCATTTTTCGAGGCTCCTCCTAAATTCTCAATATTTTTGGACCTACCGAATGCCCACTTCTTATTCAAACTCTTTTGGATTTAAATTCAAACGAGTTCGAATCCAATCTTCACGCACACGCTCACTTCTATTTTCTTGGCCCAAGCTCATTTTTGCGAGTCTGGAAAAATTATCCCAGTGCCCAAATTCCTTCCCCAACCTTTTCTTTCTCTTATTTGTGCCTTTGCTATTTTCTATTTTGGCAAATAAAAGGAAATGTGGAAAAGAGTAGGAGAGAAAGCAGCCCAGCAGGCCCCTGGCCGTTTTCCTCTCCATTGGGCCGGCCTCCCAAGGCCCACTCCCCAGCTAACCCTAGCGCAGGGAGAGAGCCCATCGTCTCTCCCTCTTGATCCCATCTCTCCCTCTCGTCCTCATCCAGCACCGCCTCCCACCTCGTCTTCTCTCCCCGATCCCCTCGTCCTCTCCCTCGTCTCTTTTCCCTGCTCTCCGCCGCCACCCACTCACACCATCACGCAAGCCTCCCTGATCCGGCGTCCTGCTTCCTCCTCCGCCGCGCCAAGTCCCTCCTCCTTCCCGAGGCCGCCGCCGGCGCCCCAAGTCCCCCACGTCCTCGACCCCCATCTCTCCCTTGACCAGGCCTGCCGCCGCCATCGTGAACGTCGCGGCCCCATGCCCTCATGCTCTGGCAACCGTCGCCGCTCCGTGCACCCTGGCCATCCTCCTGCGCCCCTCGACTCCTTCCCCTTGACCTCGAGCTCCTCTGTCAGTGTCGCGGATCTCCGCTTCCTCTTCCTTGCGTGGCATGGCTCCCTGCCGCGTGCCTTGATGCTCGCCCGCAAACCCCCTCCCCGCGTGCCCCTGCTCCCTTCGCCTCCTCGCTGCTGGTTCCTCCTGCGCTAGAGCACGCGAGCAGCAGCAGCCTGAGCCGCACCCTGCCTGCACCGCGCCATGGCCGAACAGAGACCAAGAGCCCTACTCCTCTTGGACCTTGTCAGGTCCACCCCGCTCCGGCCACAACACCGGCAAGACCACTGCTACATCTGTACACCGCGTTGTTGCTCGTTGCCTGCCAAGAACGTCTCCATGGATTTGCGCCAAGTACCACTACCGCCAAGTTCGCCTTCTGCCCCAAGTACCACGACGATACGAGAACAACTACCGTCGACGTGCATTTTGCCAAGTACCACTACCGTCGACCCTCGAAGACTCCGTGGACATCAAGTTCTCGCCGTACCCATGAACATCTGCGGAAACTTGTGAGACTAAGAATGTGAACGACTACCATCGCCAAGTACCACTACTTCCCACGACGATCGTGAACGACTACACCGCTTGACCCGAACCGTCCCTTTTGCACGCTTCGAAGGTATAACCCCGAGACGACCGTCCGAGAACGCTTGCATGTGATGTATGAGATGCTCGTGCTTGCTCCGTGCTCGTGTTGTCGATGCACGCCGCCCCTCTTTTGCCTTGCCACCCACATGTGGGAACTCGGTATCTGAGATCACCCCACCATCCCTGCTTGTCACGTTCCGCACACTTCTCCTTTGCATCGTTATCTCAATCGAGTTACCGAAACCGGAACGTTGCCGTGGTACCGTTTCCGTTATCGTCGCCGTGGCATCCTTTCTTTCCGCCATGATGACATATGCTCTATATAATGCTCTTGCCAACTTATTCATAATTATTGCATAAAACTTGAACATGTCATCCGCATCATGTTAACAACATCAAGAATATTTAAAATTATTGTTTGTATTAATTTGCTATATGCATATGAGGATTTAACGGATTTGTCATTTGCTATAGCCGGCCCCATTTAAATTGTTTAGATAGATAATCCCTTTATGTTTCACCTCTTGACATGCTTAACAACATTTAATATTGTTGGGTACATAACCGAGAGAGAACTAAATAAGTCATGTGGTGTTTCGTCAATATGCAACTCGTTGCATATTGATCTCCACTTAATTTGTAGTTTTGTTTGTGCACTTTGCCATGCCATGCATATTTAAACCGGACATGCATCATACTTGATTGTGCATCATGCCATGATTATGTGGTGGTTGTTTACTATGTTGTTTGCTTCTTTCCAGTGTTGCTTCTTCGGGTTGTTTCCGGTAACGTCATGTTGTGAGGATTCGTTCGACTGCGTCCGTTTGTCTTCTTCATGGACTCGTTCTTCTTCCTTGCGGGATTTCAGGAAAGATGATCATACCCTCGAAATCACTTCTATCTTTGCTTGCTAGATGCTCGCTCTTTTGCTATGCCTATGCTGCGATACCTACCACTTGCTTATCATGCCTCCCATATTGTTAAACCAAGCCTCTAACCCACCTTGTCCTAGCACACCGTTGTTTGGCTATGTTACCGCTTTGCTCAGCCCCTCTTATAGTGTTGCTAGTTGCAGGTGAAGATTGGAGACCGTTCCTTGTTGGAACATTTATTTACTTGTTGGGATATCACAATATATCTTATTTAATTAATGCATCTATATACTTGGTAAAGGGTGGAAGGCTCGGCCTTATGCCTGGTGTTTTGTTCCACTCTTGCCGCCCTAGTTTCCGTCATATCGGTGTTATGTTCCCGGATTTTGCGTTCCTTACACGGTTGGGCTATAATGGGAACCCCTTGACAGTTCGCCTTAAGTAAAGCTCTTCCAGCAATGCCCAACATTGGTTTTACCATTTGCCACCTAGCCTTTTCTTTTCCCTTGGGAGTCGCGCTCCTGAGGGTCATCATTATTTTACCCCCCCGGGCCAGTGCTCCTTTGAGTGTTGGTCCAACTTGTCAGCCGCCGGTGGCCACCAGGGGCAACTCTGGGCTGGCCTACCGGAAGTTTGGACGATCCGGTGTGCCCTGAGAAAGAGATATGTGCAGCTCCTATCGGGATTTGTCGGCACATTCGGGCGGTGTTGCTGGTTTAGTTTTACCCTGTCGAAATGTCTTGTTGTACCGGGATACCGAGTCTGATCGGAATGTCTCGGGAGGAGGTCTATTCCTTCGTTGACTGTGAGAGCTTGTGATGGGCTAAGTTGGGACACCCCTGCAGGGATTTGAACTTTCGAAAGCCGTGCCCGCGGTTATGGGCAGATGGGAATTTGTTAATGTCCGGTTGTAGATAACTTGAACCTTAACTTAATTAAAATGAATCAACAGCGTGTGTTACCGTGATGGTCTCTTTCTGGCGGAGTCCGGGAAGTGAACACGGTGTTGGAGTTATGCTTGACGTAGGTTGTTCTAGGATCACTTCTTGATCATAGTTTCTCGATCGTGCTTTGCCTTCTCTTCTCGCTCTCTTTTGCGTATGTTAGCCACCATATATGCTAGTCGCTTGCTGCAGCTCCACCTCATACCTTTACCTTACCCATAAGATTAAATAGTCTTGATCGCGAGGGTGCGAGATTGCTGAGTCCCTATGGCTCATAGATACTTCCAAAATCAGCTTGCAGGTGCCGATGAGTCCATGCAGATGACGCAACCAAGCTCAGGAGGATCTCGATGAAGATCTTGTCCTTTGTGTTGTTTCGTTCTAGTTGATCAGTAGTGGAGCCCGGTTGGGGGCGATCGGGGACCTTTGTCGCATTTGGGGTTCTTCTTTTATTTTGGTTCCGTAGTCGGACCTTGAGTGGATTTGGATGATGTAATGCTTTATTCATGTAATGGTGTGAAGTGGCGATTGTAAGCCAACTATGTATCTCTTTCCCTTATTATATTACATGGGTTGTGTGAAGATTACCTCACTTGCGACATTGCTTTCAATGCGGTTATGCCTCTAAGTCGTGCTTCGACACATGGGAGATATAGCCGCATCGAGGGCGTTACAAGTTGGTAATCAGAGCCTTCCCCGACCTTAGGAGCCCCATTGCTTGATCATTTTTAGCGGCCGAGTTGTGTCTAAAAAATGTTTTGAGTCATTTAGGAATTATATATCGGAGAGTTTAGGAATTCTTTTTACTTCCCAGTCTCCTCATCGCTCTGGTAAGGCATCCTGACGTAGAGTTTTTACTCTTCTCTTCTCAAATTTCACTAATTTTTTTTAGGATCACGCGGGTATCTTGGAATCGGTCCGATGGTTTTATGATGAGAACATTGTCTTGGTGCCTCCTGTCAGGGGTTTTGTGGAAGTGTCCCGGGGAGTTGAGCTCTGAGGTGTTGTCGTCATAATTTTATCGTTGCAGTTCTGGAATACCTGAGTTAGTACGGCGACATCGAAAATCTCTTTTATGCAGTTCGTTGGTGAGATAACCTCGACGCCACCCAGTACTGGGGCTGGAGTTCGGGAGTATTGCCATAACTTGTATAACGGATGCTTTTTGAAGGTTGAGGTAGATGATTTCCGAAGGTTTCTTGGTTATGTGTTGAAGGATGGATACAGCTGGATGTAGGATTTGTTAGTTTGGGTGAGATATTATGCTTCGCCTGTATCCCCAACACCTGATTGCATAACCGGAAAATTTCAGGAGTTTATAAGTGGGAATTCAAGTAGCTCTTAGGATATCTTTCCGACAGATGTACGATATGAAATTGGGGTTCGACGTCTAGTGGTCCGCCTATTCATGGTCGGTTTTACAGTGGTCTCGTTGTGTCTTAAAGAGTCCTTGGCTTTGCCGACTCGAGGACGCTTCGTATGTCATGTGCACTGCCTTGTACATGATGGTGCTGTACGATCGAGCCCGTGTAGGCCCCACCACGAAAACTTCGGACGAAATCTCTATCATATGTTTGTTCCAACTTATTTTGCAAGCCAATCCCTTGTTTTTGTTTTGAGTCGTGGTATTCGAGTTGCTTCGAAGTTAAGTGTTGATTCCATACCTTTCCCAAATGGTGTTCTCATACTCCGATGTGAATCACTAATCCTTCTCGATCATCGAGTCTGTCATGTCAGTCCTTTTCACCGGTGTGTTTCTCTTCAAGTGGATCCGAACATTTCAACATCCGCAAGATCCAATCTCAGCTTTCTCAACGGTGTTCGTTCATCCATCCCAAGTTGTCTTTGTTTTCCCACCCTCCCACCCTTGTTTATCCTAGGACTTGGATTTCTTTATCGTGTATCCATCTTATTGATGTGAAGTCTCTCCATTCTTCTCCTTCAATGTTCTTATCCGGTGATTCTCATGAAGATACTAATATTTGCCTTTTCTTCTCCGGTGGATCCAATTCAAGCTTTCGGTGTTGTTCATATTCTTTTCCTTATTTCAAATGTTTTCTCATGCCGGTGCACCTCTTAATCATCCACTTCTCGCTATTCATTTGTTCCGGAGTGCTCAAGATATCTCAGAAGATTCGTGTTTCCACTCTGCTTTCGTAATCCTTTCAAGATCTTTCGAGATTGTTATCTCATTCAAGACATTTAATTCAACCGGTGCAACCTCTCTTTTAAATCATTTCAACGGTGTATCTTTTGAGTGGGCCCTAACCCACATGTCTTTTCCCAGGATCTTACCTGACTCTTCTTATTTCCCGAAGATATCCTCAAAAATTTCTTGTCAAAGTTTGACGTAAGAATGAATTATCATCAGTCAAATGTCTTTCTCCAAGATATTTCAAAATTCTTTTCATCGTTGGCTCAACCTTTCCATTCATCATTTCGGAGTGTCTAAATAATTCATGGTGGTGTTTCTCGTCATCATTCTCAACATTTAAAGACTGAAGAAGATTTTTCTCTCAATATTGCTCCATTCTCTTCAAGATTCGTGGTTCTAGTTCGAGGCCGTCCTCTCTTAATTGTTTTGATTGTGTAAATTCTTTTCACCTATCCGGAGTAATTCAAGAGTCTTCTCAGTTTGTTATCCAGAGTCCATCAATTCAGGTTTATTCATTCTCAGCTTTCAGTTATCATTCTCCAATTTTACCGGTGCATCAAGTGATCTCTAATCAGTTTGTGATCCCTTCGTTCTCATGTATCTTAATCCTCTCAAGCATCTTCGTTCATTTCATCATTCTTCCCGGTGTTCTTTATCTTTTCCTCGATCATTTTAATTCTTACGGTGGTTCTTCCAAGATTTTTGTCTTCCTTCGTTTATCATATTAATTCTTTTGTTGTTTCATTCTACCGGTGGTTCTTTGAATACCTTCTCAAGTTTGACTTATATCTCTCTTAATCCTTTCTACGAGAATAAGTAATATGCCAAATCCATTGCTTGTCATCAATTTAATGGGTGAAGGATAAGCATAATGTAATTTTTATTCTTGTTTCATCGAGTATATTCAATTATTTATTACGGAGGCTCATCAAATTCTCGGTTTCACTTGATTCATCTTTTCTTTTCCGGAGCTCCAAGTTTCAACTTATCTCGTCGCAGAGCTCTTCCAATCATCGCAAGGTTTCACCTTGTGTTTTCAACTTCTATTTCTTGTCGTTACCCTTTGTTACCGGAGTTCTTCATGGAGGCTCTACATGGTGGTTCATCAAGGATTTAATTTCCTTCTAGAAGTATTCATCAAGATTCTTTTCAGAGGAATTCAAGCATTCTTCATTTTGCTATCTGGAGTGCAATTCTTTCTTCTGTATCATTGGAGGTGGTATTATGTCATTCTTGATAAATTGAGTTCATGTTCCATGTTTCACATGTTGTTAAGAATGAGATATTTTAAATCCATCAATTTCGTCATTGGAGTTATCTGGAGTCATATTTCACCTAAAGCTTTTCCTAAGGATTAATGCTATTAATGGTGATAATATATGATCCAAGTTCTTCATCTATCCTTCCCGGTGAAATTAGTTTCTCGTCTCCTTGTTGATATCAATCCAATCCATTATTTTTCGTCAGTGGCAGAATTTCACCTCATAATTTTGAGATGTCTTCTATAAGTCCATATCAAGCTTTTCTTTTTATTGTTGGTTTTCCAACAACTCCATTCTAGCATTCTTTTTCCGGAGGCATTGTGATGTTGCTATCCTCAACCCATCTTCTCACTTTGTCAGGGCCATGTTTTGATCATGCTTATCCATTTAACCGGAGTGTCATGCGCTCTTTTCAAGTTCTATCACCTTATCAAGTTCTTATTCTATTCCTTTCTTTTCAACCGAAGTGCTGCCCGAATTTGGTCTTTCGTGCTCCCCTCACTTAACCGGAGTGTTTTTCAATATATATCTTCCCTTCAACCTCAAGGTTTTTTTCGCAATGTTCTTTGTCCCTCTTCTCTAACGGAGTGTTTTTCAACTTTGTTCTTCCTCACTGTTTTATTTCTTCCAATTTGTTCAACCTCTCAAGGTTCTGTGGTTTCACTCGTTCATCAAAGAAGCAACTTAGTTTTACCTCTCCTCTCTTCTCTTCCGTTGTTCCTCCGGTGCCATTCTAGATCTCGGGACGAGATCCTCTCGTAGTGGTGGAGTGTTGTAACGCCCCGAGACCGATGTGCCAGTTGTCGTCCAGTTATTCGCCGTCGTTGCCTTGTCATTTGCTTGCGTGTTGCATTGCATCATGTCATCATGCCATCATCTCATAAATGTTTTGCAACTCAACTAAATAAATGGCATGGATCTTGATCCATTTAAATCAAGGGAACTCACATGGTGATGTCTCTTTATAACATATATCCTCTCACTATTATTAGGGAGCTATAAGTAATATTCCATTAACTTTGGAATCACCATAACACACTTGCAATTTAATTCCATGCCTCTTATGCTTCAAGTTGCACCTCCAAACTTTGCCAACAATTCTTTTCCCATTTTTCGAGGCTCCTCCTAAATTCTCAATATTTTTGGACCTACCGAATGCCCACTTCTTATTCAAACTCTTTTGGATTTAAATTCAAACGAGTTCGAATCCAATCTTCACGCACACGCTCACTTCTATTTTCTTGGCCCAAGCTCATTTTTGCGAGTCCGGAAAAATTATCACAGTGCCCGAATTCCTTCCCCAACCTTTTCTTTCTCTTATTTGTGCCTTTGCTATTTGCTATTTTGGCAAATAAAAGGAAATGAGGAAAAGAGTAGGAGAGAGAGCAGCCCAGCAGGCCCCTGGCCGTTTTCCTCTCCATTGGGCCGGCCTCCCAAGGCCCACTCCCCAGCTAACCCTAGCACAGGGAGAGAGCCCATCGTCTCTCCCTCTCGATCCCATCTCTCCCTCTCGTCCACATCCAGCGCCGCCTCCCACCACGTCTTCTCTCCCCGATCCCCTCGTCCTCTCCCTCGTCTCTTTTCCCTGCTCTCCGCCGCCACCCACTCACACCATCGCGCATGCCTCCCTGATCCGGCGTCCTGCTTCCTCCTCCGCCGCGCCAAGTCCCTCCTCCTTCCCGAGGCCGCCGCCGGCGCCCCAAGTCCCCCTCGTCCTCGACCCCCATCTCTACCTCGACCAGGCCTGCCGCCGGCGCCACAAGTCCCCCGCGCCCTCAAGCTCTGGCGACCGTCGCTGCTCCGTGCACCCTGGCCATCCGCCTGCGCCCCTCGACTCCTTCCCCTCGACCTCGAGCTCCTCTGTCAGTGTCGCGGATCTCCGCTTCCTCTTCCTCACGTGGCATGGCTCCCTGCCGCGTGCCTTGATGCTCGCCCACAAACCCCCTCCCCGTGTGCCCCTGCTCCCTTCGCCTCCTCGCTGCTGGCTCCGCCTACGCTAGAGCACGCGAGCAGCAGCAGCCTGAGCCGCAGCCTGCCTGCACCGCGCCATGGCCGACCAGAGACCAAGAGCCCTACTCCTCTTGGACCTTGTCAGGTCCACCCCGCTCCGGCCACAACACCGGCAAGACCACTGCTACATCTGTACACCGCGTTGTTGCTCGTTGCCTGCCAAGAACGTCTCCATGGATTTGCGCCAAGTACCACTACCGCCAAGTTCGCCTTCCGCCGTCTCCAAAATCGCCAAGTACCACGATGATACGAGAACAACTACCGTCGACGTGCATTTTGCCAAGTACCACTACCGTCGACCCTCGAAGACTCCATGGACATCAAGTTCTCTCCGTACCCATGAACATCTACGGAAACTTGTGAGACTAAGAATGTGAACGACTACCATCTTCAAGTACCACTACTTCCCACGACGATCGTGAACGACTACACCGCTTGACCCGAACCGTCCCTTTTGCACACTTCGAAGGTATAACCCCGAGATGACCGTCCGAGAACGCTTGCATGTGATGTATGAGATGCTCGTGCTTGCTCCGTGCTCGTATTGTCGATGCACGCCGCCCCTCTTTTGCCTTGCCACCCACATGTGGGAACTCGGTATCCGAGATCATCCCACCATCCCTGCTTCTCACGTTCCGCACACTTCTCCTTTGCATCGGTATCTCAATCGAGTTACCGGAACCGGAACGTTGCCGTGGTACCATTTCTGTTATCGTCTCTGTGGCATCCTTTCTTTCCGCCACGATGACATATGCTCCATATAATGCTCTTGTCAACTTATTCATAATTATTGCATAAAACTTGAACATGTCATCCGCATCATGTTAACAACATCAAGAATATTTAAAATTGTTGGTTGTATTAATTTGCTATATGCATATGGGGATTTACCGGATTTGTCATTTGCTATAGCCGGCCCCATTTAAATTGTTTAGATAGATAATCCCTTTATGTTTCACCTCTTGACATGCTTAACAACATTTAATATTGTTGGGTACATAACCAAGAGAGGACTAAATAAGTCATGTGGTGTTTCATCAATATGCAACTCGTTGCATATTGATCTCCACTTAATTTGTAGTTTTGTTTGTGCACTTTGCCATGCCATGCATATTTAAACCGGACATGCATCATACTTGATTGTGCATCATGCCATGATTATGTGGTGGTTGTTTACTATGTTGTTTCCTTCTTTCCGGTGTTTCTTCTTCGGGTTGTTTCCGGTAACGTCGTGTTGTGAGGATTCGTTCGACTGCGTCCGTTTGTCTTCTTCATGGACTCGTTCTTCTTCCTTGCGGGATTTCAGGAAAGATGATCATACCCTCGAAATCACTTCTATCTTTGCTTGCTAGATGCTCGCTCTTTTGCTATGCCTATGCTGCGATACCTACCACTTGCTTATCATGCCTCCCATATTGTTAAACCAAGCCTCTAACCCACCTTGTCCTAGCACACCGTTGTTTGGCTATGTTACCGCTTTGCTCAGCCCCTCTTATAGCGTTGCTAGTTGCAGGTGAAGATTGGAGACCGTTCCTTGTTGGAACATTTATTTACTTGTTGGGATATCACAATATATCTTATTTAATTAATGCATCTATATACTTGGTAAAGGGTGGAAGGCTCGGCCTTATGCCTGGTGTTTTGTTCCACTCTTGCTGCCCTAGTTTCTGTCATATCGGTGTTATGTTCCCGGATTTTGCGTTCCTTACATGGTTGGGCTATAATGGGAACCCCTTGACAGTTCGCCTTAAGTAAAGCTCTTCTAGCAATGCCCAACATTGGTTTTACCATTTGCCACCTAGCCTTTTCTTTTCCCTTGGGAGTCGCGCTCCTGAGGGTCATCATTATTTTACCCCCCGGGCCAGTGCTCCTCTGAGTGTTGGTCCAACTTGTCAGCCGCTGGTGGCCACCAGGGGCAACTCTGGGCTGGCCTACCGGAAGTTTGGACGATCCGGTGTGCCCTGAGAAAGAGATATGTGCAGCTCCTATCGGGATTTGTCGGCTCATTCGGGCGGTGTTGCTGGTTTAGTTTTACCCTGTCGAAATGTCTTGTTGTACCGGGATACCGAGTCTAATCGGAATGTCTCGGGAGGAGGTCTATTCCTTCGTTGACCGTGAGAGCTTGTGATGGGCTAAGTTGGGACACCCCTACAGGGATTTGAACTTTCGAAAGCCGTGCCCGCGGTTATGGGCAGATGGGAATTTGTTAATGTCCGGTTGTAGATAACTTGAACCTTAACTTAATTAAAATGAATCAACAGCGTGTGTTACCGTGATGGTCTCTTTTCGGCGGAGTCCGGGAAGTGAACACGGTGTTGGAGTTATGCTTGACGTAGGTTGTTCTAGGATCACTTCTTGATCATAGTTTCTCGATCGTGCTTTGCCTTCTCTTCTCGCTCTCTTTTGCATATGTTAGCCACCATATATGCTAGTCACTTGCTGCAGCTCCACCTCATACCTTTACCTTACCCATAAGCTTAAATAGTCTTGATCGCGAGGGTGCGAGATTGCTGAGTCCCTGTGGCTCATAGATACTTCCAAAACCAGCTTGCAGGTGCCGATGAGTCCGTGCAGATGACGCAACCAAGCTCAGGAGGATCTCAATGAAGATCTTGTCCTTTGTGTTGTTTCGTTCTAGTTGATCAGTAGTGGAGCCCGGTTGGGGTCGATCGGGGACCTTTGTCGCATTTGGGGTTCTTCTTTTATTTTGGTTCCGTAGTCGGACCTTGAGTGGATTTGGATGATGTAATGCTTTATTCATGTAATGGTGTGAAGTGGCGATTGTAAGCGAACTATGTATCTCTTTCCCTTATTATATTACATGGGTTGTGTGAAGATTACCTCACTTGCGACGTTGCTTTCAACGCGGTTATGCCTCTAAGTCGTGCTTCGACACGTGGAAGATATAGCCGCATCGAGGGCGTTACACTTATCATGCCTCCCATATTGTTGAACCAAGCCTCTAACCCACCTTGTCCTAGCAAACTGTTGTTTGGCTATGTTACCGCTTTGCTCAACCCCTCTTATAGCGTTGTTAGTTGCAGGTGAAGATTGAAGTTTGTCCCTTGTTGGAACATGGAGATGTTGTTCCTTGTTGGAACATGTTTATTTGTCGGGATATCACAATATCTCTTATTTAATTAATGCATCTATATACTTGGTAAAGGGTGGAAGGCTCGGCCTTATGCCTGGTGTTTTGTTCCACTCTTGCCGCCCTAGTTTCTATCATATCGGTGTTATGTTCCCGGATTGTGCGTTCCTTACACGGTTGGGTAATAATGGGAACCCCTTGACAGTTCGCCTTGAATAAAACTCCTCCAGCAATGCCCAACCTTGGTTTTACCATTTGCACTGACAACCTACCACCTTCCCTTGGGTTCTGCAGACTCAAGGGTCATCTTATTTTAACCCCCCCGGGCCAGTGCTCCTCTGAGTGTTGGTCCAAACAGAGCCACTTGCAGCGCCACCTCGGGGAAACTCGAGGGCTGGTTTTAGTTGTACGTAGTGCTCATTTGAGTGTGCCCTGAGAACGAGATATGTGCAGCTCCTATCGGGATTTGTCGGCACATTCGGGCGGTGTTGCTGGACTTGTTTTACCATTGTCGAAATGTCTTGTAACCGGGATTCCGAGTCTGATCGGGTCTTCCCGCTAGAAGGAATATCCTTCGTTGACCGTGAGAGCTTGTGATGGACTAAGTTGGGACACCCCTGTAGGGATTTGAACTTTTGAAAGCCGTGCCCTCGGTTATGGGCAGATGGGAATTTGTTAACGTCCGGTTGTAGAAAACCTGAAGTTGATCTTAATTAAAATGCATCAACCGCGTGTGTAACCGTGATGGTCTCTTTCAGACGGAGTCCGAGAAGTGAACACGGTGTTGGAGTTATGCTTGACGTAGGTTGTTCTAGGATCACTTCTGGATCATAGTTGTTCGACCGCGCTTTTGCTTTCTCTTCTCGCTCTTATTTGCGTATGTTTAGCCACCATATCTGCTAGTCGCTTGCTGCAGCTCCACCTCTTACCTTTACCTTACCCATAAGCTTAAATAGTCTTGATCGCGAGGGTGTGAGATTGCTGAGTCCCCGTGGCTCATAGATACTTCCAAAACCAGCTTGCAGGTGCCGATGAGTCCGAGCAGATGAAGCAACCAAGCTCAAGGAGGAGCCCGATGAAGATCTTGTCCTTTGTGTTGTTTCGTTCTAGTTGATCAGTAGTGGAGCCCAGTTGGGGTCGATCGGGGATCTCTGTCGCATTTAGGGTTCTTCTCTTATTTTGGTTCCATAGTCGGACCTTGATTGTATCTGTTTGATGTAATGCTTTATTCATGTAATTGTGTGAAGTGGCGATTGTAAGCCAACTATGTATCTCTTTCCCTTATGTATTACATGGGTTGTGTGAAGATTACCTCACTTGCGACATTGCTTTCAATGCGGTTATGCCTCTAAGTCGTGCTTCGACACGTGGGAGATATAGCCGCATCGAGGGCGTTACACTTCCTAACGGTGGCTCTTCAGGATCCCTTCTGCTAAGGCCGTGAAGCCTCCCGAGAAGCAACCTCCTCCTGCCTCGAATCTCCCGCTGGACTTGAGCGTCCCAAGCCAGCATGCCGCCCCGGCGCGAGGTCGGTTGGAGAGGCAGACACACTAGCTTGGCGCCTCGAGCCCGCGCTCCTGCCATCTCTTCTTCGTGGCCTCGCCGGGGGTGTGACGAGCGTGCCAAGGGCTCCTCCTGTGGTTGTAGACAACGGCTGGATTGCTTCGGTCTTGGTTTCTTCTTCGAGTAGCGAGCCTCAACTCAACCGGGCTCTTGCCGTGGTCTAGTAGGCGACCAGGGGGAGGGGGGAGCCAGCCCCCAGCCTCCTGCAGAAAGGGGGCACGCCGCTTCGGATCCCGTCGGCGACCCCCATTGCGGAGGACGGAATCGACCGCGCACTCAAGTTTGTGCACGAACGGAGTGTCGTCCGCCATGAGCTTTTTCGAGAGGCGATGGGCGCGATGAGCCAGCTTGGCGGAGAACTCATGGATGTAGACGCGCGCCTCGAGGCCGAGGGTCTTCGGCTGAGGGAGGAGAGGCATAAGCTGAAGGTGGCCATCAACCTCGGGCGCCACCAGCGCGAGCTTGATAATGCGAAGGCTAAGGCGTCTTTTGCGACCTCGCGCGAGGCGTGCACTCTAGCCTTGGAATAAGCCCGGGAAGCCGATCGTCGCCGCGAGATCGCAGAGAAACACACGTGGGAGCTCCAAGCCTGGAGTGCCTCCTTGGAGAAGCAAGTGGAGGCACGCAAGGTTGCCCTAGCATCGATGAAGGGGACGCCTGCCGAGGAGGAAGAGATCCTGAAGTGCAAGGAAGCGTTGGCGCTGGAAGCCACAGAGCGCAGCCTTGAGCTTGAGAGGTTGGAGATGAGGGAGCGCCAAGTCGTGGAAGCCGAAGCTGTGGGCAGGACTACTGCCCTCAAGTCAGGGTTGGCTGAGGCGGGACAGCGCGAGTAAGCCGCCGCAGCCGCCCTGATCTCAGTGCAAGCTGAGCTGGCTTTCGCCCGTGCCGAGCTGCTTTCTCTTCAGCAGCGGGTCGCCAGGGCCGAGTCCTCCGCGTAGCAGAGCAGGGAGGAAGCGCTCCGGCGGCGGACGCGGGAGCGCGAGCACGCTCCCGTACTCCAAAGGCTCAGGATCGGAGCCAACACGGCGCTGGGCACCATCTGCGACGAATATGCCCCTCATCCCCACTCGAACGATTACGCCAGTCACCTCCTCTTCTTCACCGATGTGGTGACACGCCTGGAGAATCGATCCAAGAGGGCTCGCGATCTTGTTGAAGAGAGGAGCCGCGGCCTGCTCAGGTGCGCATTCTCCCGCGTCTTCAGCCACCTCCAGAACACCTACCCCAACTTCGATTTTGACGCCGCCATTGCCCCTGTGCCTGAGGCCATCCAGGGCGACCTGGCGCGCTGGGTAGAAGACAATGTGGATGCTCTAGTCAGGGCCTTCACCTCCGAGGACGACACCGTGGTGTTCACGGCGGATGAA
This sequence comes from Triticum aestivum, assembly GCF_018294505.1. Lineage (NCBI taxonomy): Eukaryota > Viridiplantae > Streptophyta > Magnoliopsida > Poales > Poaceae > Triticum > Triticum aestivum. The sequence continues at coordinate 99,080,657 of NC_057803.1, forward strand.
GGTGACGTGGTCGACGATGGTGTGGGCGACACCGGCAATGGTGACGGTGATGCCGGCGATGATGATGGTGATGCCAATGATGGTGATGGTGATGCCAACGATGCGTCTGAGGGTGGCCCGGAGGACGCGGTGAGCGATATGTCCGATTGAACCCACGCTTCCTTGTCGTTGACCCTGCATGTGAAAGCTCGGGCACGACCCTGAAAGTTGTAAGAGCATTTTGGGAGGGGGAGCCCCTCATGTAAACAAATTACTGCCTCTATTCCTTAGGCCAAGCTCGAGATGTGTTTTTATGAGCCCGCGAGTCCTGCCGCGAGCTTACTGCTGCAGTTTACCTTAGTCAGGGCCAGTTCCCGACCGGCTCGTGAGGTCGTGAGCTTCTGAGGGGCCTGCCGATCCGTCCGAGAGGGCCTCGCGAGAAGCAAGCGCTAGCCATGGAAGGACGTGTGTGCAGCGCGCGTGCATGGCACCCAGCCCCCACTTGCGAGGAGCTCGTGAGGGGGGAGGTAGCAGGTCCGAACTCCAAATCAAGGCAAGGAACAAGATTGCAAGAAATCATACGGACGAGAAAAGGCACCCCTCGCGCACATCAATGAGAATTCAACTTCAAACTTAAATCCAAAGCCAGAAAACAGGGCTATAGAAAAGAGATTAAAAGAAAATGGCCGTGTCCGGCACCTAGTCTAGTCATCTTGTCTTCTCACCAGTGCAGAGCTAAGTGTTGCCACTAGGATGTGGGAGGGAGCCCCCGAGGCCCGAGGGCGGCACTCCTGAGGCTCCGGGGCATGTACATCCCCACTCATTATTACGTGAGAGTGTCACGAGCGGAGATCTTCACAGGCGTGAGCCTTACTTCATATCGCCTGACGAGGGCCCCGCCTTGCGCCACCCTCGACCACCATTGGTGCGTCCGGAAACCAAGATGAAGCCAAGGGGCAAAGGGGACGCCAGCGGCGCCCTCGGCGACCACGGGTCCTCTACCGGGGGAAGGGTCACCAGCACCTCCCCGGCAGAGGGCCTACCTCCGGGGGATGCCATGCTCCGCGCGATGAGGGGAGGGGCCTTGCTCCTGGCTCCTTCTCTACAGCCCTGGTGGAAGGGAGGCCGTCGAGATGGGGCCGCTGTCCGCTGCTATGACCCGATCCTCCCGCGACCCATGGTTAGCGTAAGCTTGCTCCTGAGAGATTAGTGGTACCCTGTAGCTGTTGTCGCCGGTATGGTTGGCGAGGCTCCCGGGAGGCTCCTGGAAGGCCTCAGCTTCTAGCGCCTCCTCCTCCCAGCCTGGCTCGAGGAATGAGCGAGGGTCGTCTTCCAGCGCATACTCCTGGTCCATCATACGGGGCACGTAGTCCTCCGAGGCCGTCTCCCCGAAGACCTCGCCGAAGTGCCCCATGCTCGATGTTGCCAGGCCCAGCGCGCCGCCCTGAGGATGGTAGGGCGGCACTCCACTAGGGCCGCAGGTGTCAACGCTCATGGCCGCGCTCATCGGAGGTGTCGTGGGTGCGATTGGGCGTCCGGTGCCGCTAGTCACGCCGGTGTCGACGAAACCTCCTGGCGCGCCCCGGGACACGCGGGCGCAGCGAGGCCCGCCATGTGATCCGGCTGCGGCCTGAGGCACAAGCAGGGACCAGAAGGGCGGTGCTCCGGTGCTCCCAAGGCTGCGGCGTCCAGTAGCTCGGCGACGTGCTCTAGCAATGCATCCCGGCCGCTCTGCATCAGCCGGCACCACAGCAGTTCCCGAGCCACCATGAGTGCTACCCTCATGTTTGCTTGTTCCCGTCGAGTGTGCAGCGTTGTGGCCGCAGCATAGCTTGAGGCCCTTGCGTCTGCCCGCGCTTATCATGGAGTAAGGGTGGATGGCGTTTAACCGCGCCGCCCGCGCCCCGTAGCGCTTGGTAGTGCGCGTGCCGCCTGGGGTGCAGGGTTGAGGTCTTCTTGGGCGGACGACGCCTCCCAGACCGGCCAAGCTGCCCAGTGGTCGGCGTTGGTCCTCGGGTCGCCGAACATCGGAACCGCGGAGTGTCGGCGGATCAACTGGCGGAAGAGAAGCTCCGACGCACCCCTACCTGGCACACCAAATGTCCGATTTCGGGTTCCGGCAAAACCCTTGAGGTTCGAACACTAGGGTGCGAACGAAGATCTCTCCCCCTCTAGCTCGCACACATCATGCTCTCATGGCCTAGCTCGATGAACACAAAGAACAAGAGACACGACCGTTTATACTGGTTCGGGCCACCGATGTGGTGTAATACCCTACTCCAGTGTGGTGTGGTGGATTGCCTCTTAGGCTGTGGATGAATAGTTACAAGGGAAGAACAACCTCCTGAGGAGAGGTGTTCTTGTTCTTGGCGAACTTGTGTGAGGCTATGGATGGAATGGCTCTGATCGAATCTGTCTCCCCCTCCTACGGTGGTGGATAGCCCTATTTATAGAGGCCTTTGTCCTCTCCCCAAATATTGAACGGGAAGGGATCCCACAACGGCCAAATTCGAAGGGAGACAACTAGTACAAGTTATCCTGACAAAAGTAGTCTTCGCCTGCCAAAGGCTCTGGTGGTGACGCCGTCTTGGGCTCCACGGTGACCTCCGTCTTGCCTCCTGCTGCTCTTGGTCTTGCTGCATCGATATGGAAACCTTTGCCTGATGCCTCGGTACTCCTCGCCTGCGCTTGCCTCTTTAGCACCAAAGAGGAAATGAGGACACTGCACGCGCTGGCACCCGCCTGGCTCTAGTCGTCATGGCTTGCATCACAGAAACCTCACGAGGTGTCCCTTGCCTTGATCTCTCCACCCCTCGCGAGCGAGCCTGGTGAGGTCGCCCCTGAGGAGGTCTTGCATCATCTGCCTCGCGAGGCTTGGCCCCTCGCGAGGGTCTTGAGTGTTTGCCGGTGAAGATGGGCCATACAGGGCCGCTGGTGGAGCCACGCCGCGGGCCGCAGACATGCAAGTCTAGGGACCCCCGTTCCTAGGACGCCGACACGCTCATAGGCACGTCGAGGAAGCGGCGGCAAGCAGGAGGTGGAGGGTGTGTGCCCGCGCATGTCAAACACGCGCCCTCCTACCCACTGGCAGGAGGTGGGAGACAACTGGCAGTAGGCCAGGTGGGCTGGGCTGCACAGCTGGGCCGCGAGGTGGGCTGCAGGTAAGCCAGGTAAGTCCTCTCTCTCTTTTCTATTTATGTTTTTTTTTTATTTTTGTAATTTGTTTTTGATTTAGTTTAAATACCAAATCACTTTATAAAATTCTGAAAACTTTTGTGGCCACTATTTGATTTAAACCAGACGCCCTCACCAAGTTTCATATAGGCTAGACATCTAGGGTTTAGTCAGTTACGATCTCGAGGTAGATCGACTCTTGTAATCCCTATACTCATCAAATACAATCAAGCAGGACGTAGGGTTTTACCTCCATTAAGAGGGCCCGAACCTGGGTAAACATCGTGTTCCCCGTGTTCCTTGTTACCTTTGATCCTCAGACGCACAGGTCGGGACCCCCTACCCTAGATCGGCCGGTTTTGACACCGATACCCTCCTAGAAGGTAATCTCTTCCGTTCCCCTTCTTTCTATCCGAAAAATCTTACCCATTTTTTCAGATTTGTGCAAGTTTTGGTGGAAGTGGAACCCTTGTTTTGCTTGCATTAAAAATTTGTATGTAAAATGAAAATAGCATTCTGTGATTTAGGATTTGTAATCATTATGGAACCCTAGTATTATTCATTTGTTAAGTGCTAGATGAGTATGAAATCCCTAGATGAGTGATACGTCTCCAACGTATCTATAATTTTTGATTGTTCCATGCTATTACATTATCTGTTTTGGTTGTTTAGTGGGCTTTATTATACACTTTTTAATTATTTTTGGGACTAACCTACTAACCCAAGGCCTAGTGCAAATTGCTGTTTTTTTGCCTATTTCAGTGTTTCGCAGAAAAGGAATATCAAACGGAATCCAAACGGAATGAAACCTCCAGGAGAATTATTTTTGGCCATGGGACTTGGATTATACGTCAAGAAAGAAGCGAGGAGGCCATGAGGCAGGGAGGCATGCCTGCCCCCTGGGCACGCCCCCAACCTCGTGGGCCCCTTGCAGCTCCACCAACCCACTTCTTCCTCCTATATATATCCATATACCCTAGAAACATCTAGGAGCATTGAAAGTGCAACTATCCTCGGGTGGTTTTGGTAATTCCTAACAACATATAGCTCATTGAGCTAACATTATTCCAAGATTAATATTTCAGGAAAAGCTCAATGAATGGCATGGCATGGATGAGGAAAGTGGATCCCTCAAAATTCTAAGGACAAAAAGTTTGGCTCAAGCTTCAAGATCAAGACTCTACATTTTATATTTTAGTGATCCAAGATCACATTGAGCCTATAGGAAAAGCCAATACTATCAAGGAGGGATGAGGTGTTGCTTAATGGTTTGCTTGCTCAAAGTGATTAGTGATATGCTCCAAAACCCTCAACTACCTTCCCACATCCACATATGACCTAAACCAAAAGTCAAACTCGGCCCCACCGATTCTATCTATCCGGCGCCACCGAGTTTCAAATGTCATAGCCACTGCCACAAACCCTAGCAATTCGGTTTCACCGAAAGGGATCTCGGTCTCACCGAGATGGGATTGTAATCTCTCTGTTTCCCTTCGTAACATTTCGGTCTTACCGAGATGAGCGATCGGTCCCACCGAGATTGCAATGTAAACTCTCTGTTTCCCTTTTGTAACATTTCGGTCTCACCAAGATGAGCGAATCGGTCCCACCGAGTTTACCTGACCAACTCTCTGGTTAGCTTATTACCAAAATCGGTCCCACCGAGTTTGTGTAATCGGTCACACCGAGATTACGTTATGCCCTAACCCTAACCATATCGGTCCTACCGAGTTGCATCTCAGTCCCACCGAAAATCCTAACGGTCACTAGGTTTGCTGAATCGGTCCGACCGAGTTTAACCATTCGGTCCCACCGAGTTTGGCAAATTGTGTGTAACGGTTAGATTCTGTGTGGAGGCTATATATACCCCTCCACCCACTCTTCATTCGTGGAGAGAGCCATCAGAACATACCTACACTTCCAATACACATTTTCTGAGAGAGAACCACCTACACTTGTGTTGAGGTCAAGATATTCCATTCCAACCATATGAATCTTGATCTCTAGCCTTCCCCAAGTTGCTTTCCACTCAAATCTTCTTTCCACCAAATCCAAATCCTGTGAGAGAGAGTTGAGTGTTGGGGAGACTATCATTTGAAGCACAAGAGCAAGGAGTTCATCATCAACACACCATTTGTTACTTCTTGGAGAGTGGTGTCTCCTAGATTGGCTAGGTGTCACTTGGGAGCCTCCGACAAGATTGTGGAGTTGAACCAAGGAGTTTGTAAGGGCAAGGAGATCGCCTACTTCGTGAAGATCTACCGCTAGTGAGGCAAGTCCTTCGTGGGCGACGGCCATGATGGAATAGACAAGGTTGCTTCTTCGTGGACCCTTCGTGGGTGGAGCCCTCCGTGGACTCGCGCAACCGTTACCCTCCGTGGGTTGAAGTCTCCATCAACGTGGATGTACGATAGCACCACCTATCGGAACCACGACAAAAACATCCGTGTCTCCAATTGCGTTTGAATCCTCCAAACCCTTCCCTTTACATTCTTGCAAGTTGCATACTTTACTTTCCGCTGCTCATATACTCTTTTGCATGCTTGCTTGAATTGTGTGGAGATTGCTTGACTTGTGCCAAGATAGCTAAAATCTGCCAAGAACTAAAATTGGGGAAAGGCTAGATTTTTATTTGGTCAAGTAGTCTAATCACCCCCCTCTAGACATACTTTCGATCCTACAAGTGGTATCAGAGCTTTGGTCTCCATTTGCTTTGATTTCCATAGCTTTTGGTGGTCATAGCCTTGGTTTCACAACCTAGGAGAGTATGGCGTCTAGCGAGGGAAATTATCACCGTAGAGGTCCTTACTTTGATGGTACTAATTTTGCTAGTTGGAAGCATAAGATGAAAATGCATATTCTTGGACATAACCCCGCCGTTTGGGCTATTGTGTGTGTTGGCTTGCAAGGTGAATTCTTTGATGGGAGAGAACCGAATCGTGAAGCTACCGCGGATGAGTTGAAGATGCTACAATACAACGCTCAAGCTTGTGATATCCTCTTCAACGGATTGTGCCCCGAAGAATTCAACAAAATCAGCCGTCTTGAGAATGCAAAGGAAATTTGGGATACTTTGATTGACATGCACGAAGGTACCGACTCCGTCAAGGAATCCAAGTTGGATGTGCTTCAAAGTCAACTTGACAAGTTCAAAATGAAGGATGGTGAAGGTGTCGCTGAAATGTACTCTAGGCTTGCTCTTATCACAAATGAGATTGCCGGCTTAGGGAGTGAAGAGATGACCGATAGATTCATCATCAAGAAGATCCTAAGAGCCTTGGATGGAAAATATGATACCGTGTGCACATTGATCCAAATGATGCCCAATTACAAAGATCTCAAGCCAACGGAAGTCATCGGAAGAATTGTTGCTCATGAGATGTCACTCAAGGATAAAGAGGAACTTCACAACAAATCAAGTGGTGCTTACAAAGCCTCATGTGAAGCCCCCACATCATCGAGTGAGAAACAAACCTTCAATGAAGAATTGAGCTTAATGGTGAAGAACTTCAACAAGTTCTACAAGAGTAGAAGCAAAGAGAGAAGCTCCAAATCAAGGTCCTACAATGACAAAAGATCTTCTAGTCGAGAGCGAAACTGCTACAATTGTGGAAGGCCCGGACACTATTCCAATGAGTGTACGACCCCCTACAAGAGAAGAGAAGATTCTCCCAAGAGAAGAAGTAGAAGAGAAGAATCACCATCTAGAGAAAGAAGGAGTAGAGATGATCGTTATGAACGAAGACCCTCACGGAGAAGCAAGGATTCGGAAAGAAAGGACAAGTCATCAAGGAGCTACACAAAACAAAGACATCAAGCTCATGTTGGTGAATGGGTATCCGGCTGCGACTCCGACAACTACTCCAAGAGATGCTATCACTCCGACTCCGAGTATACTCAAGATGAAGGTGTTGTCGGTCTTGCACTTGTGACAACCAGCTCCTATGACATATTTGACTCACCAAATGAAGGAGTTGGAACATGCTTCATGGCTAAAGGCCCAAAGGTATCACACCCCGAGTATGTTGATTTCAATAGTGATGAAGATGACTTGTTAGGTGATGATGATTTACTTGTTGACAACTCTAGTGATGAATACTATGATGAAACATCAATTAATCATGCTAATCAAGATAAAACGAATGACAATGATAAGGAGAAGATTGAGTCTCTAACTAAAGAACTAAACACTCTTAAGTTAGCTCATGAAACTATCTTAGGAGATCATCGAGAACTTTTAAGGACTCATGAGAAATTGCGCTTTGAAAAGCTCAACCTTGAGCAAGAGCATGAGTTCTTAAAAGCAATCAATGATGATCTTCGCAAGAAAAGTTCTTCTTACATTGCCAAGCGTTTACTCTTATCCACTTACATGCCTCAAGTCAAGTCTAGTAACAAGAACAAGAAAGATTCTTCCTCTAGTAGTAACAATAATCATGCTAAATCCAATATTGTTGCTTCTAGTAGTTCTCTTGATTCCACTAATGATTCTCTTAGCCAAGTTACACTTGAGCAAGAAAATAGCTTATTGAAGGGAATTATAGAGAAAGGTGTTTACAAGAGCCTTGCCGGAAGTAAGCAATTCGAGGAAATTGTACGCAAGCAAGGAAGGCACCGGAAGAATCAAGGTGTTGGTTTTGAACGAAAGTTCAATGCCAATGGAGTTGAGTGGGAAGAAGATCAATACCCCAAGACGAAGTTTGTTCCTCAACAAGAGGAGTATGATCCTACTTCTCTCAAAGGGACACAAGCTCAAGATGATCTTCCACCACAAGACCACAAGCAAAAAGGCAAGGACAAGCTTCAAGAGGAAATTGATGCATTTGAAGAAGCTCCTAAGGCCTTGGTCAAGTGGGTTCCCAAGACTACTTCAAGTTCCACTTCATCAAGTACAACTACAACACCGAGGATTCCCATCAAGATGGTGTGGATCCCGAAGAAGAAGAACTAGAGAGTTCTTGAGGGTGACTCCGCCAACATACTTCACTCTTATCATCTTGGCAAGAACAAGTGCAATCAACTTCCACATCTTGCACTAGTTCAAGGAGTCACAAACCCTCTTGTTGGTAAGACAAGGGACAAGGTAACCTAAAAGCTTTCATAGACATCATCTTGTGTGTGCATCACTCTATGTCTATGGATATCCTTGTTTGTTCCTTGTGGGACTAACCCGTGTAGGTATTGAAAGTGCAACTCACTCCAATGGATAGCTCCAAATGATCTACATCAACATTGAGCATCCACATCTTCAACATCTACATGAAGTCATCATCGACAAAACCCAAGGTTAGTTCATCCCTCTTAGGGGGGATCTCACATCTAGGGGAGCTTTACTCTAAGAATTGAGCTAAAGCAACTCTAATGGTGTGAACACAACAATGCTTTATGTAAAAGTGGTAACCCCACTTGTGCTTAAACGATGAGTATGACCTATGATCAAATGTTCTCATTTGACTCCTAAGTCAATATACTCATATATAGATGACCTAGTCATCGCAAATTGTTTGATAGATGCTAGAATTGGTTGTGCATGCTTTGCCACATATTTCAATTGCCATTTTATTGTGTGAGCATGTTGATTGCATATTTTACTCATTCGAGGACATCCACTTGTTGTTTTGATTGATTGGTTTTCTTTTCTTTTGCCAAGTGGATGGATAAGAATGCCTAAGAACCCCCTCTAGCTATCTATGCTTTTCTCGTCTCAAACTCTATTCATGCTGCATCACAAAATTTGATCAAGTCAGATTTGAACCACTCTGTGTGAGGAGCACTCGGAGTCCCTGATTCGTCATAGACTTAAACTTCCAAAACTTCTTTGTGCGTTTCGGTCTGACCGATTCATCCATTTCGGTCATACTGAGATCACTAAGTCGATCTAGTTTTCAATCTCGGTGCAACCGATTTGAACTTTTCGGTCACACCGAGTTGCTGTAACTGTCAACAGTTATGCATCTCGGTGGCACCGAGTTGTTCCACTCGGTCACACCGACAGGGTCGGGCTATATATACTCACGGGCAAAATTTTGGAAATTTCTCCGAAACCCCTTTGCCCGCGCATAGCTCGCTCTGCCTCCTGGGTCTCCGGATCGTCCTCCTCGTCACCAGCCGCCTCCTGTCGCTGGTCTCCGCCGCCGTCAACGGAATTCTTCCCCGCCATTGCCGCCGTAGCGAGTTCATCGCCGAACTAGGGTATGGACTCGATCACAGTGCTATCCTCGTCCGATTCCTAGCACATTGTGTTCATTATGATTCTTACCATGATTGAAACGCTTCTATCCAGTCAAAACACTCCGTAGATTAGAGTTGAATCGAAAATTTAGGGTTAGGTTTCCGCCGAAACCTTCTCGGACCCACCGGGTTGCAGAACTCAGTTCCACCGATTCGGCCAAGGCCATTGCACATGTGGTTCTTGGTCTGACCGAGAATTGCAAATCGGTGTGACCGAGTTTAGGACTTTGTGAAACCCTAGCAGTCTCGGTGCCACCGAACTGTGACTCGGTCTGACCGAGTTCACTAGTTTAGGTTCCAACAGCTGCTTTGGTATCACCGAGTTTGCAAATCGGTTGATCCGAAATGCTTTCTGTGGAAAACTAAAACTAAGTTTTTGACTCATTCTTTTGCAAAAATCTCTGTATTTTGTGATGCTCATCCACTCTATCTCATCTACAATCTATTCACAGGGTCTGTTGTCAGTGTTTGCAACATGTCTGACCAGAGTGATAGCCAGAACAAGTCAGAGGAGCAGGTTCACCTGAGTGAGGGCACTAGTCCCTCTAGCAGTTCAGATGATGGTAGCAGGAGCACCCCAAGTAATTTGCCAAAGGCTGCCACTAGAGCAAGTAAGAAGAAAACATCAGAGTCTAAGGATGAAGACTATGTGGCCACTGAGGATGAGGCCACATCAAAGAAGAAAGTGGTTAAGAAGGAGTACAACTCAGCTGCAGTTAAGCCAGGGATGAAGATTAAAAGGCCAGCAGGAAGACAACCAATGTCTAAGGCCAGAGCATCCTCTCAAGCATCTTTGGAATCTCAACCCAAAGAGCCTGCTGCAGAAGGAAAGAAAAGGAAGGAAAGGGTCAAGAAGACCATGGCCAGAGTGATTGGAAAGGCTTCCATGATGGAAGAAGAAGAGGAAGAAGAGGTTGCTGCACCAGCACCCAAGGCACAGAAGCTTATGGGTGGTGCTATCAGGACAGGGGCTGCATCATCAAAGCCCAAAGAAGCACCCAAAGTTGCCTCCAAGCTCAAGACTGCACCAAAGAGAAATACCAGAAACATACCAGCTGCTGAGAAGAACAAGGCCCCAGTGCCTGAGACTGTTGCTGAAGAAGAAGATGAAGAGCATGTTCTGAGAAAATTGAAGCCAAAAATTCCAGACCACAATGATGCTCATCCTGTGGCTGAGAACATGAAGATCAGGAGAGACTCAGGACTGAGGAAATGGAGAGAGACAGACCCATATGCTACAAGAAGAAGAACTGTTGTTGATTACAGGTTCCACACAAAGGAACAACAATATTTCTATGAGACAGTGCTGTTGGACAAGAAGCCTATAGTGTGTGATATGAGGTGGGTCAACTGGACCTACATGAAGGAAAATGAGGAACACTATCCTGGTGTGTTTGACAGCTTCCGTGCTTGTGGAGTTGCAGACTTTGTTGGGCAGAAGCTCACAAAGTGGAATGAGGAGCTCATAATGCAATTCTACTCCACAGCACACTTCTATCCAGATGGCAGGATAGTATGGATGTCTGAAGGTACAAGGTACCAATCAACTATTGAGGAATGGGCCAATCTGATCAATGCCCCAAAGGAAAGTGAAGATGACTTGGAAGTTTATGCCAAGAAAAAGATGGATCACAATTCTATGTCACAGATGTACAAGGAGATTCCTGAAGATGCTCTTAAGACTTTCAAGTTTGGGTCAGTCCATTTTCTTTTGTCAGGACTACCAACGATCAACTGGATCCTAAGGCACACTCTTTTCCCCAAGTCAGGTGACCACAACATGATCAGAGGCCATGCAATTAACTTGCTACATATATTTGATGTGCCACAGAAGTTCAAGGTCATGAGCCTTATAGTTGAGACTACCAAGAGGACAACAACTGACCAGAAAAGAAGTTGTGGATATGCCCCACAGATCTAGGAGTTGATAAACTCAAAGATGGGCACAGGCACATACTTGCTGGATAAGGAACACTTGCCTATCTACCCAGACTTCAAGGACAACCAAGTTGTGATGAATGAAGATGAACCCTCCTCAGTGCAAGCACAAGCAAAGAAGGAGAAGGCAAAGATGGAGAAGGCTGCCAAGATGCCAACTCAAGAGGAGGCATCTGAGTACTTTTTGAAAAGCAAGTAGGACCAGCTTGGTTACTTGATAGGATCATCTCTGAGGATTGAGAAGGGGTTGGCCACCCTAACTCAAAACCAGGAGAGCCTGGAAAGAATCGTGGAACAAAAATTCTATGATTTAGATGTCAAAGTAACTGTGATTTAGTCTGTTGTGGAGCAACTACAGGATGACATGCAGGAGAGGAAGGGCAAGACAACCACTGATGCATTTACCAGAGTGCCTCAAGCTCAAAGATCAGCTACAGTGCCTGTTTCAGACACCAGAGTCATTTCATCTGCACCAACTACAACTTCAGTGCCACCAGCTCCAGCACCTACCCCATCAGCTCCGTCTACTTCGACTGAAGCCTTCGTCCTTGGTGTTCTCCGGACACCACCACCTGAAGACCAAGCCTGAGAGACGTTTTAGTGCTATGCATTTTCTATGAACTTTTTGGTAACTTGTTGCCAAAGGGGGAGAAAAATATATAGATCATAGGCTTCGAGAGAGAGAGAGAGTTTGGTTTTGTTCTCTCTTGTCTTCTTGGTTGAACTTTGTTTGTCTTTTGATTGCTTGAGATACTATGCCATTATCTGTGAGACATTGATGATCATGTGGTTGATCATAAGCTACACTTATGCTTGTTAGATGATATTATCTCACTTATCCTTATATGATCATTCACTTTGTTTGGTGATGAGTGCATGTATTTAATTCTTATCATTTTGAGCGCTCCACCAAGATGTATGTGACATGGAAGAGTAACCCATGATCCTAACTCATTGTGCATTTGCAGTCCAAAGCAAATCTTAAGATATGCACAAATTTAGGGGGAGCTCTTGCTTTTCACATACTTTCCAAAGTGACAATGTCTTTCACTCTTATTATCATTTGTCGAAGCTTTGATCTATATGTTGTCATCAATTACCAAAAAGGGGGAGATTTAAAGTGCAACTATCCCCGGGTGGTTTTGGTAATTCCTAACAACATATAGCTCATTGAGATAACATTATTCCAAGATTAATATTTCAGGAAAAGCCTAATGAATGGCATGGCATGGATGAGGAAAGTGGATCCCTCAAAATTCTAAGGACAAAAAGTTTAGCTCAAGCTTCAAGATCAAGACTCTACATTTTATATTTTAGTGATCCAAGATCACATTGAGTCTATAGGAAAAGCCAATACTATCAAGGAGGGATGAGGTGTTGCTTAATGGCTTGCTTGCTCAAAGTGCTTAGTTCTATGCTCCAAAACCATCAACTACCTTCCCACATCCACATATGACCTAAACCAAAAGTCAAACTCGGCCCCACCGATTCTATCTATCCGGCGGCACCGAGTTTCAAATGTCATAGCCACTGCCACAAACCCTAGGAAATTCGGTTTCACCGAAAGGGATCTCGGTCTCACCGAGATGGGATTGTAATCTCTCTGTTTCCCTTCGTAACGTTTCGGTCTTACCGAGATGAGCGATCGGTCCCACTGAGATTGCAATGTAAACTCTCTATTTCCCTTTTGTAACATTTCGGTCTCACCGAGATGAGCGAATCGGTCCCACCGAGTTTACCTAACCAACTCTCTGGTTAGTTTATTACCAAGATTGGTCCCACCGAGTTTGTGTAACCGGTCACACCGAGATTACGTTATGCCCTAACCCTAACCATATCGGACCTACCGAGTTGCATCTCAGTCCCACCAAAAATCCTAACGGTCACTAGGTTTGCTGAATTGGTCCGACCGAGTTTAACCATTCGGTCCCACCAAGTTTGGCAAATTGTGTGTAACGGTTAGATTTTGTGTGGAGGCTATATATACCCCTCCACCCACCTTAATTTGTGGAGAGAGCCATCAGAACATACCTACACTTCCAATACACATTTTCTGAGAGAGAACCACCTACACTTGTGTTGAGGTCAAGATATTCCATTCCAACCATATCAGTCTTGATCTCTAGCCTTCCCCAAGTTGCTTTCCACTCAAGTCTTCTTTCCACCAAATCCAAATCCTGTGAGAGAGAGTTGAGTGTTGGGGAGACTATCATTTGAAGCACAAGAGCAAGGAGTTCATCATCAACACACCATTTGTTACTTCTTGGAGAGTGGTGTCTCCTAGATTGGCTAGGTGTCACTTGGGAGCCTCCGACAAGATTGTGGAGTTGAACCAAGGAGTTTGTAAGGGCAAGGAGATCGCCTACTTCATGAAGATCTACCGCTAGTGAGGCAAGTCCTTCGTGGGCGACGGCCATGATGGAATAGACAAGGTTGCTTCTTCGTGGACCCTTCGTGGGTGGAGCCCTCCGTGGACTCGCGCAACCGTTACCCTCCATGGGTTGAAGTCTCCATCAACGTGGATGTACGATAGCACCACCTATCGGAACCACGACAAAAACATCCGTGTCTCCAATTGCGTTTGAATCCTCCAAACCCTTCCCTTTACATTCTTGCAAGTTGCATGATTTACTTTCCGCTGCTCATATACTCTTTTGCATGCTTGCTTGAATTGTGTGGAGATTGCTTGACTTGTGCTAATATAGCTAAAATCTGCCAAGAACTAAAATTGGGAAAAGGCTAGATTTCATTTGGTCAAGTAGTCTAATCACCCCCCTCTAGACATACTTTCGATCCTACAAGCTTGACGAAACCCTATTTCCACCGCCGCAACCTTCTGTACCCAAGAGATCCCATCTTGGGGCCTTTTACGGAGCTCCGCCCGAGGGGAATCGATCACGGAGGGCTTCTACATCAACAAGCCTCTCCGATGATGTGTGAGTAGTTTACCATAGACCTTCGGGTCCATAGTTATTAGCTAGATGGCTTCTTCTCTCTCTTTGGATCTCAATACAAAGTTCTCCTCGATCTTCTTGGAGATCTACTCGATGTAATTCTTTTTGCGGTGTGTTTGTCGAGATCCGATGAATTGTGGGTTTATGATCAAGTTTATCTATGAACAATATTTGATTCTTCTCTGAAACATTTTATGTATGATTTGTTATCTTTGCAAGTCTCTTCGAATTATCAGTATGGTTTGGCCTACTAGATTGATCTTTCTTTCAATGGGAGAAGTGCTTATCTTTGGGTCCAATCTTGCGGTGTCCTTTCCCAGTGACAGCAGGGGCAGCAAGGCACGTATTGTATTGTTTCCATCGAGGATAAAAAGATGGGGTTTATATCATATTGCTCGAGTTTATCCCTCTACATCATGTCATCTTGCCTAATGCGTTACTCTATTCTTATGAACTTAATACTCTAGATGCATGCTAGATAACAGTCGATGTGTGGAGTAATAGTAGTAGATGCAGAATCATTTCGGTCCACTTGTCGCGGACGTGATGCCTGTATACATGATCATGGCTAGATATTCTTATAATTATGCACTTTTCTATCAATTGCTCGACAGTAATTTGTTCACTCACCTTAATACTTATGCTATCTTGAGAGAAGCCACTAGTGAAACCTATGGCCCCCGGGTCTATCTTTTATCATATAAGTTTCCAATCTATTTTATTTTGCAATCTTTACTTTCAATCTACATCATAAAAATACCAAAAATATTTATCTCATTATCTCTATCAGATCTCACTCTCGTAAGTGACCGTGAAGGGCTTGACAACCCCTTTATCGCGTTGGTTGTGAGGTTCTTATTTGTTTGTGTAGGTACGAGGGGCTTGCATGTAGTCTCCTACTGGATTGATACCTTGGTTCTCAAAAACTAAGGGAAATACTTACGCTACTTTGCTGCATCACCCTTTCCTCTTCAAGGGAAAACCAATGCAGTGCTCAAGAGGTAGCAATGAGTATTTGAATGTTTTGTAGTTTAGTATTTAAATTAGTAGAACAAGATGAGTATTCCTATTCGTAGATGATTTGTTGATTTGTGGAACCCTAGTGTGGAACGTATGTATGATTGTTGAGATGAAGTGAACCCTAACCCCAACATAATAAGAACCATAACCCTAACCCTAACATACTAAGAAGCCTAACCCTTGCAGAATTCCAAACAATCATCTCATATTTCCATACAAATTTTAAGATCCATGAAAACTAGGGTTTGCCTAAACCTAGCAAGAATTGAGAAAATGCGAGAATTTTGTTGGGGAACGTAGTATTTCAAAAAAATTCCTACAATCACGCAAGATCTAACTAGGAGATGCATAGCAACGAGAGGGGAGAGTGTGTCCATGTACCCTCGTAGACCGAAAGCGAAAGCGTTTAGTAACACGGTTGATGTAGTCAAACGTCTTCATGATCCAACCGATCCAAGTACCGAACGTATGACACCTCCGTGTTCAGCACACATTCAGCATGATGACATCCCTCGAGCTCTTGATCCAGTTGAGGATGAGGGAGAGTTCCGTCAGCACGACGGGCGACGATGATGATGAAGTTATCGGTGCAAGGCTTCGCCTAAGCACTACGGTGATATGACCAAGGTGGTAAATTGTGGAGGGGGCACCGCACACGGCTAATACAATTGATATTCTGTCTTCTAGGGTGCCCCCTGCCTTCATATATAAAGGAGGAGAGGGGGAGGCCGTCCGGCCCCTGTAGGGTGCGCCAAGAGAGAGGAGTCCTACTAGGACTCCAAGTCCTAGTAGGATTCCACTTGGTGGAAGGGGGGAGAAGGAAGGGAGAGGGAGAGGGAGAGGAAAGGAGGGCACCGCCCCCTTCCTCTAGTACAATTCGGACTGCCAGGGGGGCAACCAGCCCCTTGCGGCCCTCCTCTCTCCCCACTAAGGCCCATGAAGGCCCATGAAGGCCCATTAGTTCACCCGGGGGGTTCCGATAACCCTCTGGCACTCCGATAGTTACCTGGTGCCTCTCGAAACTCATCCGGTGTCCCAATAACATTGTCCAATATATCATTATTTATGTCTCGACCATTCTGAGACTCCTCATCATGTCCGTGATCTTATCCGGGACTCTGAATAAACTTCGGTCATCAAATCACATAACTCATAATACAAATCGTCATCGAACGTTAAGCGTGCGGACCCTACGGGTTCGAGAACTATGTAGACATGACCGAGACACATCTTCGGTCAATAACTAATAGCGGAACCTAGATGCTCATATTGGCTCCTACATATTCTATGAAGATCTTTATCGGTCAAACCGCATATCAACATACGCTGTTCCCTTTGTCATCAGTATCTTACTTGCCCGAGATTCGATCATCGGTATCATCATACGTAGTTCAATCTCATTACCGGCAAGTCTCTTTACTCGTTCCGTAATGCATCATCCCACAACTAACTCATTAGTCATATTGCTTGCAAGGCTTATAGTGATGAGCATTACCGAGAGGGCCCAAAGTACCTCTCTGATACACAGAGTGACAAATCCTAATCTTGATCTATGCCAACTCAACAAACACCATCGAAGACACCTATAAAGCATCTTTATAATCCCCCAGTTACGTTATGACGTTTGATAGCACACAAGGTGTTCCTCCGGTATTCGGGAGTTGCATAATCTCATAGTCAGAGGAACATGTATAAGTCATGAAGAAAGCAATAGCAATAAAACTAAACGATCATTATGCTAAGCTGACGGATGGGTCTTGTCCATCACATCATTCTCTAATGATGTGATCTCGTTCATCAAATGACAACACATGTCTATGGTTAGGAAACTTAACCACCTTCGATTAATGAGCTAGTCAAGTAGAGGCATACTAGGGACATTCTGTTTGTCTATGTATTCACACATGTACTATGTTTTCCTTTAATACAATTCTAGCATGAATAATAAACATTTATCACTATATAAGGAAATACAAATAACTACTTTATTATTGCCTCTAGGGCATATTTCCTTGAGTCTCCCACTTGCACTAGAGTCAATAATCTAGATTACATAGTAATGATTCTAACACCCTTGGAGTCTTGGTGCTGATCATGTTTTGGTCGTGAGAGAGGCTTAGTCAACGGGTCTGCAACGTTCAGATCCGTATGTATCTTGCGAATCTCTATGTCTCCCTCCTTGACTTGATCACGGATGAAATGGAAGCGTCTCTTGATGTGTTTGGTTCTCTTGTGAAATATGGATTCCTTCGCCAAGGAAATTGCTCCAGTATTGTCACAAAAGATTTTCATTGGACCCAATGCACTAGGTATTACACCTAGATAGGATATGAACTCCTTCGTCCATACTCCTTCAATTGCTGCTTCTGAAGCAGCTATGTACTCCGCTTCACACATAGATCCTACCACGACGCTCTGCTTGGAACTCACCAACTGACAGCTCCACCATTCAATATAAATATGTATCCTGTTTGTGACTTAGAGTCATCTGGATCAGTGTCAAAGCTTGCATCGACGTAACCATTTACGACGAGCTCTTTGTCACCTCCATAAACGAGAAACATATCCTTAGTCCTTTTTAAGGTATTTAAGGATGTTCTTGACCGCTATCCAGTGATCCGCTCCTGGATTACTTTGGTACCTCCCTGCTAAACTTATAGCAAGGCACACATCAGGTCTGGTACACAACATTGCATACATGATATAACCTATGGCTGAGGCATAGGGAATGACTTTTATTTTCTCTCTATCTTCTGCAATGGTCAGGCATTGAGTCTGACTCAATTTCACACCTTGTAACACTGGCAAGAACCCTTCTTTGACTGATCCATTTTGAACTTCTTCAAAAGTTTATCAAGGTATGTGCCTTGTGAAAGTCCAATTAAGAGTCTTGATCTATCTCTATAGATCTTGATGCCCAATATATAAGCAGCTTTGCCGAGGTTTTCATTGAAAAATTCTTATTCAAGTATCCTTTTATGCTATCCAGAAATTCTATATTATTTCCAATCAACAATATGTCATCCACATATAATATTAGAAATGCTATAGTGCTCCCACTCACTTTCTTGTAAATACATGCTTCTCCAAAAGTCTGTATAAAACCATGTGCTTTGATCACAGTATCAAAGCGTATATTCCAACTCCGAGAAGGTTGCACCAGTCCATAAATGGATCGCTGGAGCTTACACACTTTGTTAGTACCTTTAGGATCGAAAAAACCTTCTGGTTGCATCATATACAACTCTTCTTTAAGATATCCATTAAGGAATGCAGTTTTGACATCCATTTGCCAAATTTCATAATCATAAAATGCGGCAATTGCTAACATGATTCGGACAGACTTAAGCATCGCTATGGGTGAGAAGGTCTCATCGTAGTCAACTCCTTGAACTTGTCAAAAACCTTCCGCAACAAGTCGAGCTTTGTAGATAGTAACATTACCATCAGTGTCAGTCTTCTTCTTGAAGATCCATTTATTCTCTATGGCTTGCCAATCATCTGGCAAGTCAACCAAAGTCCACACTTTGTTCTCATACATGGATCCCATATCAGATTTCATTGCTTCAAGCCATTTCGCGGAATCTGGGCTCATCATCGCTTCCTCATAGTTCGTAGGTTCGTCATGGTCAAGTAACATGACCTCCAGGACAGGATTATCATCATTGTTGACCTATGAGGTTCAGTAGTAACTTGATCTGAAGTTTCATGATCATCATCATTAACTTCCTCACTAATTGGTGTAGGAATCACTGGAATCGATTTATGTGATGAACTACTTTCCAATAAGGGAGAAGGTACAATTAACTCATCAAGTTCTACTTTCCTCCCACTCACTTCTTTCGAGAGGAACTCCTTCTCTAGAAAGGATCCATTCTTAGCAACGAATATCTTGCCTTCAGATCTATGATAGAAGGTGTACCCAACAGTCTCCTTTGGGTATCCTATGAAGACACATTTCTCCGATTCGAGTTCGAGCTTATCAAGTTGAAGCTTTTTCACATAAGCATCGCAACCCCAAACTTTAAGAAACGATAGCTTAGGTTTCTTGCTAAACCACAATTCATATGGTGTCGTCTCAACGGATTTAGATGGTGCCCTATTTAACATGAATGCAGCCGTCTCTAAAGCATAACCCCAAAACGATAGCGTTGAATCAGTAAGAGACACCATAGATCGCACCATATCTAATAAAGTACGGTTATGACGTTCGGACACACCATTACGCTGTGGTGTTCCTGGTGGCATAAGTTGCGAAACTATTCCACATTGTTTCAAATGAAGACCAAACTCATAACTCAAATATTCACCACCACGATCAGATCGTAGAAACTTTATTTTCTTGTTACAATGATTTTCCACTTCACTATGAAATTCTTTGAACTTTTTAAATGTTTCATACTTAGATTTCATCAAGTAGACATACCCATATCTCCTGAAATCATCTGTGAAGGTCATTAAATAACGATACCCGCCGCGAGCCTCAACACTCGTCGAACCACATACATCAATATGTATTATTTACAGTAAATCAGTTGCTCGCTCCATTGTTCCGAAGAACAAAGTCTTAGTCATCTTGCCCATGAGCATGGTTCGCAAGCATCAAGTGATCCCAAAAGCCCATCAGCATGGAGTTTCTTCATGCGCTTTACACCAATATGACCTAAACGGCAGGGCCACAAATAAGTTGCACTATCATTATTAACCTTGCATCTTTTGGCTTCAGTATTATGAATATGTGTATCACTACAATCGAGATTTAACAAAAATAGACCACTCATCAAGGGTGCTTGACCATAAAAGATATTACTCATATAAATAGAACAACCATTCTTCTCTGATTTAAATGAATAACCGTCTCGCATTAAAAAACATCCGGATATAATGTTCGTCCTCAACGGTGGCACCAAATAAAATTATTTAGATCTAAAAATAATCCCGATGGTAGATGTAGAGGTAGCGTGCCGACGATGATCACATCGACTTTGGAACCATTTCCCATGCGCATCATCACCTCATCCTTAGTCAATCTTTGTTTAATCCGTAGCCCATGTTTCGAGTTGTAAATATGAGCAACAGAACCAGTATCAAATACCTGGCGCTACTACGAGCATTAGTAATTAAGGTACACATCAATAACATGTATATCGAATATACCTTTCACTTTGCCATCCTTCTTATCCGGAAATACTTGGGGTAGTTCTGCTTCCAGTGACTAGTCCCTCTGTCATAGAAGCACCCAGCTCATGCTTAGGTCCAGACTTGGGCTTCTTCACTTGAGCAACAACTTGTTTGCCATTCTTCTTGAAGTTCCCCTTCTTCCCTTTGCCCTTTTCCTTGAAACTAGTGGTCTTGTTAACCATCAACACTTGATGCTCCTTCTTGATTTCTACCTCCACAACTTTTAGCATCATGAAGAGCTCGGGAATTGTCTTATCCATCCCTTGCATATTATAGTTCATCACGAAGCTTTTGTAGCTTGGTGGCAGTGATTGAAGAACTCTATCAATGACACTATCATCAGGAAGAATAACTCCCAGTTGAGTCAGGTGGTTGTGGTACCTTGACATTCTGAGTATATGTTCACTGACAGAACTATTCTCCCCCATTTTGCAGATGTAGAACTTATTGGAGACTTCATATCTCTCAATTCGGGCATTTGCTTGAAATATTAACTTCAACTCTTGGAACATCTCATATGCTCCATGACGTTCAAAATGCCTGTGAAGTCCTTATTCTAAGCTGTAAAGCATGGCACACTGAACTATCGAGTAGTCAACAGCTTTGCTTTGCCAAACGTTCAGAACATCCGGAGTTGCTCCTGCACCGGGTCTTGCACCTAGCGGTACTTCCAGGAGGTAATTCTTCTGTGCAGCAATGAGAATAATCCTCAAGTTACGGACCCAGTCCGTGTAGTTTCTACCATCATTTTTCAACTTAGCTTTATCTAGGAACGCATTAAAATTCAAGCGAACGGGAGCATGGGCCATTGATCTACAACAACATAGAGATGCAAATACTATCAGGTACTAAGTTCATGATAAATTAAAGTTCAATTAATCATATTACTTAAGAATTCCCACTTAGATAGACATCCCTCTAGTCATCTAAATGATCACGTGATCCATATCACTAAACCATGTCCGATCATCACGTGAGATGGAGTAGTTTTCAACGGTGAACATCACTATGTTGATCATATCTACTATATGATTCACATTTGACCTTTCGGTCTCAGTGTTCTGAGGACATATCTGCATATGCTAGGCTCGTCAAGTTTAACCTGAGTATTCTACATGTGCAAAACTGGCTTGCACCCATTGTATGTGAACGTAGAGCTTATCACACCCGATCATCACGTGGTGTCTCGGCACGACGAACTGTAGCAACGGTGCATACTCAGGGAGAGCACTTATACCTTGAAATTTAGTAAGGGATCATCTTATAACACTACAGCAGGATGCTGCTAACGCGACACTCCAATCAGAGACCCTTCGAAGAAACTGTGTGCGATGCAACAATCGCAAATGGTTGTGTAAAAAACTCGTCAAAAAAGGTGCAAACCATTTGCGATGGAGGATGCATCAAACACGGTTCAGATTTTAGTTGCGTGTGCGACACAGGGCATACGGTTTAGTTCAGTTAACCATTTTCGATGAGGAGGAACAAAAGAAATGGGCAGCCAGATGAAGGTGTGTGCGATGTACAACATACGGTTCACTCAGATGAACTGTTTGTGATTAGGTAACACAAAAGAAATGGTCAGCCAGATCAAGGTGTGTGCGATGTACAACATACAGTTCACTCGGATGAACTGTTTGTGATTAGGCAACACAAAAGAAACAGTCAGCCAGATCAAGATGTGTGCGATATACGACATGCGGTTCACTCGGATGAACTGTTTGCATTGCGACAAGAGAACATAAATGGTTCAACATAACAAATACCATAAATATTGCAAGGTTCAAATTCAAAGATTACAACGGCCAAATTCAAACATTGCTAACCACATCATTTCTGAGAAGGGATTAGCCGCTGACAAGTCATGTATGGGTTTGACACAATGATTTCCAATTGCTTTGCCATATGCTCTTCCAATACGAAGTTTGGCATTTTTGGAGGATCTTCCATTCCACAGTACCTGCCAGCTCTGATAATCATACCATTCATCTTTCCTAATTAAATGCGCATACCCTTAGCACCTTTGCTCTGGCAAGAAAGAACCTGGCGAGTGTAATCTCTGGTAAGGTCCCTCGGTAGGAGTTCAAAGTAATATTTGAGAGATGCAGATCCATGCATTCGATGTGATTGTCATTATAAACATTATCCACCTCTAGGCCTATTATTATCTGCAAAAGAAGAGAACGTGTTAGTGCCTACATGCAGTTTTGAACACTGCTACATGTCCATTTGGTTTGCAGGATTTGTAAAATGCACCAACGTGCCATCTTCGACCTGGCATGATTAACATGGGCATTTGATTGCAATCTAGAAACATGTAGCCTTCTTCACAAGAGGTTGGACTGGATGAAAAATTCCCTAAGAAAACTAGTACAGATGAATCCAAAGGAGAAATGCTTATGGACGATTGTAACCATATGAATGAAGCAACCAATATGGGGTGGGGGTGTATGTCCTAAAATCCTCCGGAATTCCTTCAAAAATCATAGTACATTGTCATTGTAAACTTGGGAAAAGGTGAAAAAAAATGAACTCCCTTATGGTTAACATTTAACAGGAAAGGAACATCACCTTGATATACAGCTTCTTCAGTCACGGAAAGCATCTCAGGCAACTGACAACTTGGTCCGGGTTGGGGCCGATTGATTCTAGTGCCAAGACCTTCACTGTGCCCAGAGTCTGGGTGAAGCTTCGCTGGATGACAGACGAGCATACATCTTCAAAACTAGAAATAACGTTGATATCAAGAAGGAGAGGTATAAGGCGACTGTTGTACCTGAAAGATGTAGTATTTGACATACAAGTAGCCCACCACATTCAATTTCGGCACAGAAATGACATTGATCCTTGTTGGACCTTGTTGATCAACTACAAGTAATCTCTCAAGTGAAGATGTGTCCTGGATGACCATATTGTGGTCCACCTTTTGTGATCTCTCATTGCAACACCAGCAACACACATAAATAGTCCGGAGAGTCCTGGAGGTGATGTGCAAGGTACTCGACCAATCCATTGCCTGAAGACGAAGGAACTCGAGTGCAGTACAGCCGCGGAGCAGGCGCTCCATGTCATCCTTTGGGATGCGGACGGTGACAATCTTGAGGTGCTTCAATCATGGTAGAAAAAGAGCGGGCGCGTCATTAAGGTGGGATGGCAGTTCATGAACTTGGCAAGGCGCAGCATGGACGTGAAGCGGAGCACGAACGTTGGCAGCAAGCACATATGCCCATCATTAAAACTGAGCTTCTCAAGCTGATCTATGGCGAGGGATCGGAACCACTCGTAAATCTTGGCTCGGTCCTCGCCATTGGAACAAAACTTGCCCGTGATAAGGCCTTTGATTGGGCCATGGTGACTGCAGAGGATCTGGGAGAACGCATCCAAGCTTTGGCGATAGCCATGGCAGAGCTTGTGGGCATTGAGGAGGTCGACAGGGGTGAGTAGCCATAGGGGGCGCCACCACCGAGAAAGGGCGCCTGTCCTCGCCCGATATTTGATTGGGAGGAGGGATATGATGACTATCAACATATCATCGGGGAGGTTGTTGATGAAGTCTAGGCCTGCTGGAGCCGCTTGCGGTTCTTTCTCGACCCGCTTCCACTTGTTGGCAGCCTCATTCTCCACCTTGTCGGCCGTGACGGAAACCTCTGTCTCCAAATTCACGCCATGCTCCGATGCTTCTGCAGCCCCGACGTCGCCACTCCCTCCGATGGGGCACTTCGGCGGCTCCTCCTACACTGATGGCTTTGAGGACTCAGAGCGGTGTCGAGGATGCGGGCGGAGAGAGAGGATTGTGTGTGTGGCGAGGATGGGGGGTGTGGCCGCTTGGCGCCGCCATAATATAAACCGGTGGGAGTGAGGCAGGCGGCGGTCCAAGGCTATCTCGCTTCCCGGTGAGAATGGGTGCTTAATCTCTATGAATGAAATCTATGCTCAATTACTGAATTTTAGTTGCAGAAAATAGATAGTGCTATTGTTTTTTAGCTGCATATTTTTACAAATCGCAGTGTCTCTTGGCTTAGCGTCAAAGTCTACCTTTAATTTGCGTACCGTAATCTGAACCATTTACGTTGAAGAGATGCACAAATCCCGCGTTGAACAGCTTGTACGCTTCCCGGTGAGCCTGCGCACTGGACTGCGCTTGCACGCCTCCCGTTCAGTCAAGTAGTTGTCCACACATCACCTCCTATAGCCATTAAAACCAAGACACGAGGCGTCACGTGAATGGTTAACAGAATGCACATGGTTTGAATTATACAAACATTTGACATATTAAAGTGGTAGCTATTTTTTCAAAATGCCTTTGTTGGCTGTCATTATTCGAGTGCGCCTTCTCTCAAAATGGACACGGAAAATACCACAGCATGTCGGGTGCCATTCCATGATATCATGCCAAGTTTCATGAATTTCAGACGAGTTTTAGATTTACTAGAATTTAAAAACAAAGTATCTCAACATTTTGCCGGCAATCAACGGTGCCCTAGTGTTTGAAATTCATTCCCATTTCTTGCATGGGACCTAAGCACGCACCCAAGGACACATAATTGATTTTAAACCAATTTATATGCACCGGAGCATGTGCTTGTAGTTCAAATTTGAATTATGCACATAAAATGCCTAGAAAACCCAGTTAATGTATAAAAAAGGCCAAACGAACCCCGAAAAATTCCAAGATTAAACACAACACTCCTGTTGTTCTATGTTGGCACTAGAATTTTTTTGAAAGCAATAAGAGGCAATGGATATCATTTCGTCCCCAAAGGTGGCACATTCCCTACTGAAACCATCACGCTTGTTGTGAGAAGCTCTGGTTTGTGAGAAGCTTATACGCAAACCTCCCCCAAATGGGACAAAATTTTTACGACAGCATGTTGATGCCGCTCCATGATAGGATGCCAAGTTTCATGAATTTCAGACAAGTTTTGGATTTACTAGAATTTAAAAACCAGGCATGTCAACGTTTTGCCGGCAATCAAAAGTGCTCTGGTGTTTGAATTTCATTCCCATCTCTTGCATGGGACCTAGAAATTCACCCAAGACTACACATGTTATTTTTCAACCAACTTTGGTGCACTGGAGCATGTGCTTGTAGTTCAAATTTGAATTATGCACATAAAATGCCTAGAAAACCCAGTTAACGTATAAAAAAGGACAAACGAACCCCAAAAAATTCCAAGATTAAACACAACACTCCTGTTGTTCTATGTTGGCACTAGAATTTTATTAAAGCAATAAGAGGCAACATATATCGTTCCGTCCCCAAAGGTGGAACGTTCCCTACCGAAATCATCATGCTTGTTGTGAGAAGCTCTGGTTTGTGAGAAGCTTATACCCAAACCTGCCCCAAAATGGGACAATTTTTTTACCATGGCATGTTGATGCCGCTCCATGATAGCATGCCAACTTTCATGAATTCCAGACGAGTTTTGGATTTACTAAAACTTAAAAACCAGGCATCTCAATGTTTTACCGGCAATCAATAGTGCCCTGGTGTTTGAATTTCATTCCCATCTCTTGCATGGGACCTAGAAATTCACCCAAGGACACACATGTGAATTTTCAACCAGCTTTGGTGCACTGGAGCATGTGCTTGTAGTTCAAATTTGAACTATGCACATAAAATGCCTAGGAAACCCAATTAACGTGTAAAAAGGCCAAACGAACCCCGAAAAATTCCAAGATTAAACACAACACTTTTGTTGTTCTATGTTGGCACTAGAATTTTTTTAAAGCAATAAGAGGCAACATATATCATTTCGTCCCCAAAGGTGGCACGTTCCCTACCGAAACCATCACGCTTGTTGTGAGAAGCTCTAGTTTGTGAGAAGCTTATACCCAAACCTGCCCCAAATGGGACAAATTTTTACCACGACATGTTGATACCGCTCCATGATAGCATGCCAAGTTTCATGAATTTTGAACAAGTTTTGGATTTATTAGAATTTTAAAACGAAGCATCTCAATGTTTTGCCGGCAATCAACAGTGCCCTGGTGTGTGAATTGCATTCCCATCTCCCTCATGGGACCTAGAAATTCACCCAAGGACACACATGTGTTTTTTCAACCAACTTTGGTGCACTGGAGCATGTGCTTGTAGTTCAAATTTGAATTATGCACATAAAATGCGAAGAAAACCCAGTTAATGCTTGAAAAGGCCAAATGAACCCCAAAAATTCCAAGATTAAACACAACACTCCTGTTGTTCTATGTTGACACTAGAATTTTTTTGAAAGCAATAGGAGGCAACGAATATCGTTCTGTCCCAAAGGTGGCACGTTCCCTACCGGAACCATCACGCTTGTTGTGAGAAGCTCTGGTTTGTGAGAAGCTTATATCAAAACCTGCCCCAAATGGGACAAAATTCTTATCACGGCATGTTGATGCCGCTCCATGATGGCATGCCAAGTTTCATGAATTTCAGACAAGTTTTGGATTACTAGAATTTAAAAACCAGGTATCTCAACATTTTGCCGCCAATCAACAGTGCCCTAGTGTTTGAAATTCATTCCCATTTCTTGCATGGGACCTAAGAATGCACCCAAGGACACATATTTGATTTTTCAACCAATTTGTATGCACCGAAGCATGTGCATGTATTTCAAATTTGAATTATGCACATAAAATGCCTACAAAACCCAGTTAATGTATAAACATGTCCAAACGGACCCCGAAAAATTCCAAAACTTAACACAACACTCATGTTGTTCTATGTTGGCACTAGAAATTTTTTGGAAGCAATAAGAGGCAACGGATATCGTTTCGTCCCCAAAGGAGGCACGTTCCGTACCAAAACCATCACGCTTGTTGTGAGAAGCTCTGGTTTGTGAGAAGCTTATACCCAAACATGTCCCCAAATGGGACAAATTTTTACCACGACATGTTGATGCCTGTCAGTGTCAAAACCGGCGGATCTCGGGTAGGGGGTCCCGAACTGTGCGTCTAGGCCGGATGGTAACAGGAGACAAGGACACGATGTTTTTTACCCAGGTTCAGGCCCTCTCGATGGAGGTAATACCCTACTTCTGCTTGATTAATATTTATGATATGGGTAGTACAAGAGTAGATCTACCACGAGATCAAGGAGGCTAAACCATAGAAGCTAGCCTATGGTATGATTGTTGTGTATGGAGTTGATTGCCTACGGACTACAACCCTCCGGTTTATATAGACACCGGATAGGGTTAGGGTTACACAGAGTCGGTTACAATGGTAGGAGATCTTGAATATCCGCATCGCCAAGCTTGCCTTCCACGCCAAGGAAAGTCCCATCCGGACACGGGACGAAGTCTTCAATCTTGCATCTTCATAGTCCAGGAGTCCGGCTGAAGGTATAGGCCGGCTACCCGAACACCCCCTAATCCAGGACTCCCTCAATGCCGCTCCATGATACCATGCCAAGTTTCATGAATTTCAGACGAGTTTTGGATTTACTAGAATTTAAAAACTAGGTATCTCAACATTTTGCCGGTAATCAACAGTGTCTTGGTGTTTGAAATTCATTCCCATTTCTTGCATGGGACCTAAGCATGCACTCAAGGACACATATTTGATTTTTCAACCAATTTATATCCACCGGAGCATGTGCATGTAGTTTAATTTTGAATTGTGCACCTGAAATGGCTAGAAAACCAGTTTAATGTATAAAATGTCCAAACGAACCCTGAATAATTCCAATTCTTTTACAACACACATATAGTTGCATGTTCACTGCAGATAAAAGGTCTAGCAATTCAAACAGCATCCATTACCACTGTGACCCCATTATGTAATTCAAATCAAGTAGATCCCTCACAGTTTATTATCACCAACCGTGTGAAATGTAGTACAAAATATCTTGGAGCACTGTTGGTGTATAGTACGCCTATGGCTTACGCGAGAAGGTGAGTTGGCTACAGTCCATAGCCGGCGTGTCAAGCACACTAGCTCGCTCCCCAAATACTCCCGCCTCTGCATCCCTCGCAATCTCGAAAATATTACTGCCTCGTAAACTCGAAAATATCTACCGCATGGAATGTTTTAATGTTTGATAGCACATGATTAGTATGTGCGGACCATGTGCGATGTCTGTTTCTCCCGCTCTGCTTCAGTCCCTTGATTCAAATTTTTAGTAGCACCGAGATTTTACTCCCGCCTCTGCATCTCTCGCAATCTCAAAAATATCTGCTCGCCCTTGATCCAAATTTTCAGTAGCCCGCCTTGTTACTCCCGCCTAGTAAAATTTTTCAGTTGCCGCAGTATTTCCTCAAACACCACCTTGCCCCCTCCCCCCACCACACACACCCCAAAACCTCCGCTCACACAGACACACACAACCCTCAAAACCATTGGTAGGTTGCCGCCATCGCCGGCGCCTCCATCCTCAACCTCTGCTTGTGTGTCGGGGAGCTTGAGGAGCCAATGGCCAAAAAGAGGTTTATCGTTGCCTTTTCGCCCGACGTCGGCGAGGTGGCCTCCGAGGTGTCCCCGTCGTCCTCCACGGGCTTGATCCGCTGTCGCCGGTCCCCCGATCCGCCCGCCACCGCGCCCCTACGTCGGTTCGAGGACTTCCTTGTCCTCCCTCACACCCGGCAGCTGACGAGGTCCTACCTTGGGGTTCCGGCAGCGGCGGTGGGGGATGTGGGTCGCCAAGATTACAGATCGGGAGACCCACACCCGCCGGTGGCTCGGTAGCTTCCACACGGCCAACCTCTCGGCCATGGAGTACGACCGCTGGCACGTCCGCTACCACGGTGCGGCGGCTAGGCTCAATTTCCCCTTCGACACACGTCTGGTCGACCTCGTTCTGCCAGAGCCAGGGGGTGAGCTTGGCTATGGCATGGGAGGATCGCGAGGTGTGGGAGCGCCTCGAGGCCGAGGCCACCGACGAGGCCTACATGCAAGAGCTCTGTCGGCAGCACCCGAAGCTCGTGGAGGCGGAGCGGGCGATCTTTGCCAGCATGAAGGGTGGCGAGGTTATCGTGCTCTCCTCCGATGATGAGGTCGAAGGCGGCGAGGACGGCAGCATGGAGGGTGGCGAGGTTATCGCGCTCTCCTCCAATGACGAGGTCGAAGGCGGCGGCGATGGCGGCACGAAGGGCATCGAGGTGGGCCCCAAGGACGAGGAGATCGACGTCGACGAGTGGAGGAGTGCCTTCCCCAACGACTCCGAAGACGGTACCGGCCTGGACCCGGCTCACGGCACACCGTACATGATGAGGAAGGATTTGCTCGACCTCTACTTCGACCGAAAGTTGTTTAGCTTAGTTTAAATTTATGTTTTATGTTCGGTTATGCAAAACTATCTATGTTTATGTTTGAATGCATGCTACTTTCGCTTGAACCTGCTTTGAACTTGATCAAATTGAAGTTTACAACCTTAGGCCCTGTTTGGATCATCGTTTCTCTTTTGAATACACTTGTAAAAAATACACACATGTGCCCGTCATTTCAATTCCGGCTGGAATTTGCATAGCGGCCAGTAACTTACAGGTGTAAGTTATACACCTCTGTATTGAAATACAACCATTCCAAGCACGGCCATAAGTTTAGGGGATCGACTAAAAAAGGCCAAAAATTGCTGGAGTATATATATCCACTAAGGGTTTTAGTCCTTTAACTTTTTAAGGATCGCCTAGAGATGTCCTTATGACTTGTTTATTTTAGTTCTTCACAATGTGATGCTCTATATGTGCAACTATTTGTCGTGCAGTTCAATTTCATCAATAATAGTTTCAAGAATACCACTATGAATTACGTATTTGGTTGCTGTTAAGGATATTGCAGTTAACATGCCTTTCATTTTTTAACAATAACTAGTGTACTGTAGACCTGCATAATACCAGTTCGAATGACTATTTGCTTGTTCTTAAATGTTATGCCTGATGCAATTAACACACATTTGCACTTCTTTTTTTGCTTAACTAACGTGCTTAAGCCTGCACACCGAAGCTATCATTTGTAAATTATGTTGTCTACCATGGATATACTTGGTTGATGTTTAGCCTGTTGTGCTTAACATGCCTTTATATGTACTCATGCAGGACAATTGAGAACAGTGTTGTTTTCCATCGAGGTTAGTTTCATCACATTGCTTATATGTACTCACTGTTCAGGATATCGGTAGCTGGTACCATATAGCCTAGGGCTGATAAGGGATTAATCATCGAATCGGACATTTCACTAAATATATCTGTAACCCATTTATTAGCAGGTTAACTAGGGCCATATTTAATATATCTGAGGCTGCATAGCAACATGCATTGTACTGAATGACTAAATATGCAATCCCAGGCTACATAGCAACAAGGAAGAGTGTTACCTTAATGTTCTGATGATGTCTATATATACATGTAATAAAATCTTATATAATGGGATGGAGGGAGTGTTGTACTACATCATTTTTTAATTGTTGTTTAGCTTATAATATTAACTTGGTGCTTTTAGGTACATATATCATTGCCAAAGATCCATGCTTTGACCCTTTCTGCGTATGGGGCAATGAGATATTCATGAACCAGCATCAAGTGAGGAAACTGATAAAGATAGTTATTAAAATGGGTCCGAAGATGTCAATCAAACTATTTGTTTACACTTTATGCAAGACAACAGTGAACTGCAGGATGGTAAGTAAGAACCCCGTAGCCTTCTTTTTACCGCGTGTAATGAGTTGTGTTAGATGACAATATCTGAATGTTTTTTCTTTTGCAGTGGATCCTGAAGTAGTTTACTCATGATTACCTCTCAAACTACATGATTGGCGACCGGCCATCACAAGGGGTTGGACTAGAGTCCTGCATGCCTTCTGCATCCAGGAGAGCACAATAGGGCCATTCCGCTTCACCTTGTTCAACAACCGGAATGTCTGTCGCCTCTTTCTTTACCATCTATAATAGTACAAGTATAGAACCCTGGTTCATCATTCTTTATTTGGTGCTTATGTAATTCTTAAACATATGTACCTGTGAATCGAATAATGCATTGGTTGTTTGAACCTGATGGATATGAATAAAGCTATAGCCTACTTTCAAGTTTAAATTAGGTACAATTTTAAATAGCAGCAATTAAATTAGGGAGAAATTACGTTGTGCAGGTCATTATGGCACACACAGTGGTAAAACACAAAAGTTTGCGATATACACCATAATCCGAGACGGTTCACAAAGAGGAAACGTGTGCAAGCATGCACACAGTTGCTGTTTGCAAAGCGTGTGTGATGTCAGACACTATCACATACGGTGCAGGAAAACTAAATGTGTGTGATTGTCTACCTATCGTACACAGTTTATAATCATCATCTGTTTGTGATGTGCCAGGCATCGCAAAACTCCCGTTCCTAGAATTTGCCTGGAAAGCTCCCGTGCTTTAAATCTGCCTGGTTTTAGGTAAAACCACAAAACTCCGACTGTGATGGCAATGCAAGCTCAAAGGAGTAGCAAGGATGAAGCGTTTGGGATATTTGAGATATCGGAAACGGTTATATATTGCCAATGCCGGCCTCACCGACTTCATCACAGATGAGTGTGACCAGCACCAAATCCTCACAAACATCTTTGTTCAGAGCTTTGCTTTCTTGCCTAGAAATAATCCTCCTGAAGTGAGCTTTAATTTATATGCTAAAAACCATCAGATACCACTTACTGAGTTTTGTGACACATGCATGATCCCGTCTGATGGGAGCTTGGATGTCCCTAGGCCAGCTGAGTTTGAGGGCTTTTATCGCACTCTGACAGTGGGTGATGAGAGAGGAGTGTCAGCCATCACTACCGCTGGCTTACATTTTCCCGCTGTGTTACTTTGCACTTTTTATTGCCAAATGCTTGCTTGCTAGGGAGAAGGTAGGTGCACTTAGTTCACCAGACCTTGCGGTTTTACGTAGTGCATTAGAGGGCGACAACACTTACAACTTGGGAGCTATTGTGGCCCGCCGTCTCCATCTTAATAAATCTTAGGGCAAAATACATGGTGGGATTTATGCTACTTGTTTGGTGGCTCACTTCGAGGTTGAGATATGCCCTCGTAATTTTCCTCTGACCAGAGTTTACCTAGACCGTGCAGCCATGGATCACCACCATTTTACTGATATTGAATCTCCTCACATCCCTATTCCGTATAACCTGGTTTTT
Source organism: Triticum aestivum (assembly GCF_018294505.1). Classification (NCBI taxonomy): domain Eukaryota; kingdom Viridiplantae; phylum Streptophyta; class Magnoliopsida; order Poales; family Poaceae; genus Triticum; species Triticum aestivum. The sequence goes on from NC_057803.1 coordinate 99,113,235, forward strand.
AGTGTGAGGACTCGTGATGTTATTCCATTGCCTGCACCTGCCTTGTTTGATTCTGTTGCCAGGGCGGATATAGGATTATGCCTGCAGACATCATTGCTTACCAGAGTGCTGAGGCTGCTGCGGAGGCTGCACAGGTTCCTCAGCAGTGGGATGAGTGGATGCCCACTCCTCAGGATCCCTACTACCCTCCAGGCTACCAATTGATTACCAAGTTAGGCCAAAAGCCTAAGCTTGGGGGAGTACGTGTTCTCACCGACATTATATCCATGTTCACATATCATTCTATTTGTCGGTGTTCACACTTTTTCATTGTATCATCCATGCTTAGATTTATTTTCTTGCTTTCTTCTTGTGTGTTTGAAAAACTTTAGAAAAACAAAAAAATTAGTTGTAGTAATTTACTTTCTATGCATGCTTAGTAGTAGCACTAAGAAGAAAATCCAAAAAGATTTCCTTGTTCTTCTTTTGCTTGTTGGGAGCTTTCCCGTGTAAATAGTTTTTCTTGTTTTTGCTTTTTATTTGCTTATAGAAGAAAACCAAAAACTCCAAAAATATTTCAGTGTGTTTCTCTGAATTTCTTTTTATTCGAGTCTTACCGAGGAGAAGACCTCGATGAAAATGTTGACTGGCTCTCATATGAATAACTTTTGATCTAATAAGGAGCCCATTTTACCTTGTCTTCTCCTGTTGAATAAAATGTTTTGCAGATTCCAGCTTAGTCCATGGCACTCTTGCACTATTATTATTTTCATATCATTTGGTCGTGCAAGTGAAATGCAATAATGACGATATTCAATGAACTGGCTGTGGCAAAGAGAAACTGGTATGAACTCGAGTTGTTCTGTTTGTGTAAATATGTTTAACCTAGTGCCCATGATTCAGGCCATTATGATTAAACATGTTTGAAATGACAATTAGAGATTATAGTTTCTCATGCCATGCATAAGTAGCTGGGAGTTGATAATGATTTATCTTGGATATCAACATAGTGTTAAAATGATTGTGATGTAGTATGATGATATGGTACCCTCCTCTGAATGTTCGAGTGGCTTGACTTGGTACATGTTCATGCATGTAGTTGAATCAAAACCAACATAGCCTTTATAATGTTTATGTTCGTGGTGTTCATATCCTACTCATGCTAGTGTCCAATGTTACTTATGCATAATGCATCACTACAAAATAATACACTTCTGTGATGATACGTGTTTGTCACAGTAGGTCGCTTTTTTTTGTCATGCATGTACATCCATGACAAATTTATGACAGAATCAAGATAGTCATACATGTGCTATCGTAGAAGTGTTCCATGACATTAACAAAATTATCATCACGGAAGTATCCACTTCCATGACAATAAATCGCGCATCACAGAAGTGCTTTCGTCAAGGGTGACCGACACGTGACATCCACCGTAACGGAACACCGTTAAGCTATTGGGTCAGGTTTTGGATCCGATAACCCGTTAACAGCCCCGACCAATGGGGATTTTCTACGTGTAAAATCATCATTGGCTAGAGGAAACACGTGTCGGCTCATCGTTGGGACAGATGTCATCCACTCACTGGACAGAAGGCGCCTATGATACGTCGACACGTGGCACAGCCCAACAGTGGCCCATTCCTGTGAAAAGGCTGGCACATTTGACTTGGTCAAAAGCTGGCGGCCCGGCCCATGGAAAGCCTGTTAACGGCCTGTTCGCATATAGCCCATTTACAGCCTGCTAACCCAAGACCCGTTACGCCCTATCCGAATTAGGCCCAGTAGCGTCATCTGGGCCGTCCAATATGATTCCAGCCCATTTTCACTTCTGGCCCATGTGTAGCCCATGACGTTTTTCGGCCCATATGAGGCCCTTTGTAACTCTTGGCGCATTAGCGGCCCGTGCTGAAACTGGCCCATAATGAACAGTGTATTACTTTACACCCACTAACGGCCCGTGGTGAAACTGGCTCGTAATGAACAGTGTATCACTTTATACCCATTAACGGCCCGTTATTTCGTTGGGCCGTTTCCAACCCAAGTTAACTTTCGGCCTTCTGATGGCCCATTTATTCTTGGGCTCATTTGCAGCATTCTGTTACTTACGGCCCGTTACTGTCATTTTATGTTTGTGGGCCAAATTCAGCCCGTCGTTACAGTCAGCCCATTTGTGGACCGTTAGTCTGTTGGGCCATTTTCATAGCATCACCAAATACGGCCTATTAAAGGCCCATTATGGTCATCCCATAAAACGTACGATTTCCATTAAAGGCCCATATACGGCCCATTAAAGGCCCGTACAAGACCCATAAATGAGCCGGCGGCCCATGGATCCTATGAGACGTACAAGGCCCATGGATCCTACGAGACGTAGAAGGCCCATGGATCCTACGAGACATAGAAGGCCCATGGATCCTACGAGACGTAGAAAGCCCATGGATCCGACGGCCCGTGAAGGGCCATGGTCGGGCGAATTGGCCCCCGTTTGAATGATATAGCATATTCAAAGAATTATCCTACTCAATACTATCACCTCTAAAAAGCCTACACTATTACAACAAAGAGATCAAGGCATAGAAAGGTAGAATAATCCTACACTATACAATAAAGAAATTACAGCCGATTATACCCACTGGGCATTATGGTTCGGCACAGGTGATAATAAAGTATACACAAACAGCAAATTACATACACTGGGCAAATACAGCTCATACATCATGGACGCGCATCAACTTAACTCCATTTGAACTATAATCTCTTCAGAAAATAGGATTGGACGGATTCAGATAGCACAAATTTCAGTCTGCAAAATCTCCAATTCCTTCATGGTTACCTCAGTGTCTTGTTTTATTTTTTTGACTCCTGCATCTAATACCTGCATGTCCAGTCTCAACTTGTTGATTATACGTTGACAATCATGTACACGTTGTCTTGCCACCTCTAGTTGATGCTCGAGAACATCAGCACATTCCAATTCCAATCCATAATCATTCGGTAACGGCCATGCCGCACTGCTCGCAGATCTTTGTGTTGATGTCACTTTGTCGTGAAATGTTTCTGTAAGTACACATGACTAGGGCAAAATCATAGTTACAACAGTGAAGCGAACAAGACACTATTTTCTACTACATGGCAAAACAGGACTAACAATAATGTTACACGTCACTTTCGAAAAACAAATGTTACACGTCATGAAGCCTAAGCAGGTGATATTTTAAAAATTATAAAAAAGATAGTATGTGCAGCCTGCATACAGAAATCCCTCTTAGCTCACCAGAGGAGCATGATGTTGGGGCCCAATCGAAAACATAGACAAGTTACAAATTTAGACAACACGTTGTGTATAAGTAAGCAAGCAGTTGGCCATTTTGTGCCTCAATTAAAGTCTTAGGGAGCATAATGAACAGCAGAGGGTTTCATACAAACATACTACAGCAGGCAAAACTATGCAATCATTAGCATAGTATAAACTAGATTGTGAGCCTCATGCAATAATAGTTGGTTAATCGACTTCAAAGCTTCAGGCACACTTCGGCAGAGTAATTAAGTGGTAAGGCCTTTAATTATGTCAAATAATAGTGATACAAGTATCGAACATCAGGCATGATTATTTGGCCATCTCATTAACTGAGGACAAATAAAGAAATTGAAAAGAGAAAATTAACTATGCCTGAAACAAACAAGGAATTGAACTGTTAAGTTGCATACAGTGACTTACCTTAGCAGGTTGAAGAGGCTCAGCGTAGCTCCTACTTCTCTTGCAACGCTCCTTCCTAACATCTTGTACTTGGAAATCCTCAATCTTATCTTCATTGTACCCCCTCTGCAAGGTGACACAAACTAGTTACTCGTCTCCTTGGAAGATAAATATGCATACTTTCCAGTGTGTGAACACAAAAGGATGAGATTATAACAAAACAACACCACATAATTATGTCAACTAGTTACTCGTATCCTTGGAAGATAAATATGCATACTTTCCTAACATATTTGCCTACTGTAGTGTACAGAAAAACCTTTATGTCACCTATGAGTTAGACAAGGCCCCACTACAGCAGCCCTTAGTGTTTAAATCATTGACAAGCTCTGTTAGAGTGTTAGGTCAAGAACAACAAGTAATCAAAGCAAACAGTCCTAGTATGGCTGGCTAATGCAAACAAGCAATTGAACAGATGTGTGAGCAAATCTTACATGTCAAGAAAAGAAGCAAAGAAGGAGGCTTAAAGACCATCACTTGACTGACTAGATTTAAGGGGCATTTAAACATCATGTGCAATGTATGAACTAACATAAACATTGCAAATTCCAGATTCTACAATGGAATGCACATGTATTAGGTTATGCCATGTATGATGATGCCTAAATGTACAGATAGCAGGAAGGAGTGATTCATCATTGCACGCACAATTGAATTGCAGGTTAAGGGCCAGTTCAATTCCGCCTTTTCAGGGCATATTGTCAAAATAAGCCATAAAAGATGTAAAGAAGTCATTTTTGAGTTGTGGGCTTAGGCTTAACTAATTTCGCTTTGGAGGGGGGTGTTTCGGGTAGAACCTCACTAAAAATTGAAGGGAAGGGGAATAGTTAAATGACTCTATTGTCTTCCTATATTACACTCAAAATGCAACTGCTGACGCCCGTGTCACAGCTGACCCTCAAGTAAAAACAAACATGCAAGCATTCATTACCCTGCCCGCTTGCATCTCCTCTCCCCTTTCCCTCTACCTCGATCCCCTGCCTGCAGCACTAGGGTTCCTCCAGCGAGCCGTCGCCACTGGTGCACTACATCTTGTACTTTTTCATTGTGTAACCCTATCTGCAAGTTGACACGACTAATTCCAGACATCTCTACATGATACTACATTGCATATCCCTTGCGCATATTTAAACCACCAATTAACGATTGTGTGCGTACCATAAACTAGCCATGACTCTGTATGCTGGACTAGCAGGCACTCTAAGGGAGCCTAATGTAGTGCACCGGAATTCCTACATGCCACCTATGATTTTGTGTAATGTACTGCCCCTGTTCCTAAATATATGTCTTTGTAGAGATTCCAGTATGGACCACATACAGATGTATATAGATGCATCTTCGAGTGTAGATTCACTCATTTTGCTTCGTATGTAGCCTTTAGTGGAATCTCTAGAAAGACTTATATTTAGGAACGGAGGTACGAGGTAGTATCATGTATGACATCTACATATCTAATTTAGCAGCCAGTAGTAGAAATCATTGTCTGCACAAAGGGATTACTGGTCGATAATCCTAGCAAAGCACGCTGGCAGGCATAGAACAATACAAGAGAGAGAGACGCGCTTACAAGATCATAGCAATGCCTCAGTCCAGGATTTTGGTTGGCCAAGCTGTTAGATCCAGAAGAAACATTGACCTTGTAGTTTTTGCCAGCTGCATAATAGGTAACAGCGACCGGTTAGTATATTTGAAGTACATCGGGCAAGTGATGTTGGACGGGTTTAAAGGTGACAAGTACCTAGGCCGTGGTGGGTGCTTGGCATCTCTCCAGACAGTGGGAATCAGGTTAGAAACGTCGAGGGTGATGACGCTGCGCTGGCTGTCGGGGTCTGGTAAGGAGATCTAGAACCGTCGAGTAGGGTGTTTGTGGAGTGGCTCCGATAGGGTGCACTACGGTGTGGGCGAATCAGATCTATGGCCGTGGACGAGGGCGTAGGTGAAGTTGCTCCGGTGGTTGGGTTAAGGATGGTGTCGATGATGCAGATCTGCGGCCGTGGACGGGGCGTCAGAAGCTGCTTCGGTGGTTGGGTTAAGGGTGGTGACGACAATGCGGATCCGCGGCTGTGGATGGGGCGTCAGAAGCTGCTCCGGTAGGTTGGATGAGGGTAAGAGGAAGAGGATCTGAGGCCATGGACTTGTGAGTTGGCAAAGCGGCCCCGGTAGGGTTGAGAATGGTATAGGCGAAGCTACTCCAGTAGGGTTGAGGAAGGTGTCGGTGAAGCGGCTCCGGTAGGGTTGAGGAAGGTGTCGGCGAAGAGGATCAGAGGCTGTAGACGGGGGCGTCGGTGGGGCGGCTCCGGGGGGTGTGGATGAAGCGTCTCCGGTGGGGAGTACGAATGAGCCGTTGCAGATGCGCGGCGGTTGACGAGAGTACCAGCGAAGCAGATCCGGCACCATGGACAAGGCCGGCACTGAATGGGCTATGGTACAGTGGTGGATGAGCAGTCTACTTGTTTCTAGGGGAGGTGGGAGGGGTAGATGCGGCCGCAGAAGCAGATCCAGCGAGGTGGACGCTGCTGGTAGTGAATGGGCTATGGTACGCCGGTGGATGAGCAGTCTAGGGTTTCGAGAGGGGAGGGGAGAAAGGGCGATGAAGTACGGACGGCATGATGTAAGATGCTCTGGTGCTGTGGATTTAGTCATTTTTGCGAGAGTGGGAGAGGAAATGGGGGTGCCATGTAGTGGGGGAACCGGAAGTTACCAAAGCAGCCCCGACCTATCATGTAGATGAGGCCGGTATTGTAACTGTTGGTCTTCGTGCACCAAGGACAAAAGGGGGGATTTCGCATGCTAAAGACTAAGGTGGCGGAAATTTTAGAAGGAGGCAGGAGATTTTGCTGCCCGCGGGATCGTTCGTATCCAGTTTCAACTAATTTTGGACCGTGCTAGCTAGAAGGTCATCCTAGACTGTGTACACGGGGCACGCGTCAGCAGTTAATAACTGGTGTGAAGTCCACCCCAGAAAAAGACAATAACTCGGGATGATGCGCCGATAACTTGGACATTCACACGGTCGCTGCCAATCGTACGGGTGCAATGGCGCGTTCACAAAAAAGGGATCAAACGCTCAACCTATGTATTTCTCGTGTAAATAGATAATTTAGTGCCATTGGTTATTTACTTTAAACATAATGCATTGACGTGTTAGTGTAGACACTACAAAAAAAGACACATCCGTGACATTTTGGGCCAAACGAATTTTTTTCCTGTCATACATATGACACTTCTATGACGATAATTGTGACAAAACCCGGTATCATCATAGATGTGGTGGGCTCCTACTTCTATGACAAAAAATCATGACAGAAAATGGGCTTTTCGTCCTGGGCGGGCCGGAGACGCAGCTGCATGACACTCTTTGGGCCGTCCATGACGGAAAAAACCATGGTAGAAGCAAGGGGGAGGAAAATTTCGGGGAGTTCCCAGTTATGGTGGGAGGTCAGGGGCCGAGCGATGCGCGTTTTCTCGTACACGTATGCGCGTGTGTGCGAGGCGTTGGCTCTAACTGAACCCGAGCGAGGCGCTGGGCTCTAACTGAACCCGAGCGATTGCACTGCAGGCTACGCGTTACTAAACCCGAGCGATTGATCGATGGCTGTTAACTGAACCCGATCGAGCGATTCCTTTGCTACTGCTGCTAACTGAAGCCGATCGATGCTGCCTCTGGATGAACAGTGAGCGTTGGGGGGTGGGGGTTTGGATGAACAGTTCTCGGTGGGGGTGGATGAACAGGACCCCATGGTGTTGCCTCTGGATGAACATGACCCCGATCGATCGAGTCGGTTGGGGCTGGATGAACAGGACCCCGTGGAGGGCTGGATGAACAGGACCACCCCGTGGAGGGTAGGATGAACAGTAGACGGTGGAGGGCAGGATGAACAGTAGCCCGTGGAGGGGTGGTTGAATAGGAGCCCGTGGATAGGGCTGGTTGAACAGTAGCCGGTGGAGTAGCGCGCAGTGGAGGCTGGATGGACAGGAGCCCGTGGATGAACAGTCGCAGGTGGAGGCTGGATGTAACATCCCAAATTTTCAATTTGGAATGTTATACATTAGATCATCATTGCATATCATATTTTATTTTCTTTTGGTTTCGATCCTAGAAATTTCTACGCAACTCAAGGACCCACAGAGAGAGTTGGGAAATTCATTATTTTTCATATTTGAGTTTTCTCAAATTTTGAGAATAGGATCATTTGATTTTAATTATTTTGTCATCAATTATTTCTATTACAAAAATATGAGAGATGGAATAAAATGACTTTCCCAAAATAAAGAAATATTGAGGATTTAATAATAAAATCAAATAAGATTTTATTTCGGAGTTTTTCGTTATTTTATTTGAATTTAGGAAAAATGTGCGTTTTTCAAAATTGCATTTAGGCCCCAAATAAATGTTCACCCTGTGCGGCTTGATTTTAGAAGCCTGGGAAAATTTATTTTGGATTTTTTGGAGTCCATTTAGTATTTCTTTTTATTTTTCTTCTACGCGTAATTAATTTTTTTTTTAAAATCGAACCGACCTACGGGCCGTGTCCGACTAGTACACCGGCCCGACTAGCCTTTATAAGCCGGCCCACACCCCGGGCCGAAACCCTAGCCCCAGCCCCGCTCGAGCTCCGCTGCCGCCCGCTCGCGCCACGCCGCCCCGCCGCCCGCCGTCGCCGTCGCCGCCGCTGCAGCCGCCGCCGCCGACCCGCCGCCCAAGGTTCGCCTCGCCTCGAAATCCGCCTCGCCGTTTTTTTTCGAAAAACCGTTTGTTTTTCCCGTCGGTTTTTCGTCGGTTTTTTAGTTTTGTTTTTTTAAATAGATCGGTTTTCCGATTTATTTAATTAGTGAGCGTTCGTTCGTTCGTTCTAGCGAACGTTCGTCGTTTTTCTTTTTCTCGGATTAAATCCGCGATTTTTCTGATCGCGACTTCTGATCCGATTTCTGTTTTAGTATAACTTTTCGCTCGTTTATCGGAATCAGGCGATTCAAGCGTCTGGAGTTTCGTCTCGAAACCCTCTATCCGTTTAACCAACTTAAACCAGTTTTTGCTACTGTAAAATTTGACTTAGATCCAGATTAGTAGAACGGAGTTGTTTTCTTTCGCCGTTTGACTTTCGTTGCTTCGTTTGATTTGATTCTTTTTGCAAACCGGATTTCTTAAGTTGAACTTTCTGGTTAGATCTCTTATTTGACTTTTACCTGTGCATTAGATGAGTACTTATTGTATGCTTGTTTGTTTGTCTGCGATAGAATACCCGGAGTGCGCCGCCTGTTACTTCGAATCTCTAGGTTTCGCGGATCATTAGCAAGGCAAGTAACACTTTGATCATACCTTTTCTACTACCCAATTTTTATTGCATTAGATCAATACTCACACATTGCATGATTAGGATCTAATTAAATTGTGGGATGGGAAGTAGTTGAGGTAGTACCTATTACCTGTTTTATTATCAAACCTTTGGGAGTTACTTCTACGTTTGCCATTATGCTATGCTATGCTAGTAGACGTGGATTGGGTGAGTGATATCCATGACAAATGTGAGTTTGTTAATTAATGGTTTATCTAAGGTGGCAACTTAAACACACATCTGGGTGGATTGAGGTACCTGGGTATTCCAGGATTGCCTGTTTCTTTTGGACCACAACCCAGGCTCAAAGGGATCATGAGATTATTCATACTAGATACTTCCGTGTGCAGCCACAAGCCATTATGGGCTCTCACATAGTTGATTAAGTCATGCAAACTCTTACAGGGTAGACTAGCAGATGTAGGGGAAAGTAGGTGTAACGGTCTATCCATCGTAAGGTGCTAGCGCTTCTGAAAGACTGTGTCTCGGTCATCCGTCTTCTCAAACACCATGTAGTGCAAGAAACCAAACGAAGGCGATCGAGTCTTGTGGGGAAAAGTGCGCAAACCTCTGCAGAGTGTAATAAACTAATCATGGTTAGCCGTGTCCCCGGTTATGGACATCTTGAGTATCTAGTACCTGGATTATTATGTGAATCTCAACATGTTATTCTAAATTAATTTTGTTGGGTTTTGTAATGATGATGTTTAATTGGGATTGAGGATGCTGTCAACCATTCTCAATGTTTAACAACCACCATGATAGTTAAATAAATTTATTCCTTTGTAGTAGGGAATAATTGGCTTTACGCAAAACTGTAATCATAGAGCTTTCCACCAGCCAAATATGCATATAGTATAGCTGTTTCATTCCATTACTCTCTATGTGTTACCTTGCCAGCATATTCCCTGTGCTGACCCGTTTCGGGCTGCAATGTTAATGTTGCAGACTTTTCAGACGACGATTAAGGAGCTTTTAGGTCGTGGTTCTATACTCAGTGATGCCGTTGGAGTTGATGGACTCACTTGTCTTCCAAGCCTTCCGCTGTTATCGTTATTAGATGGCCTTAAGCCATATTTATTGTAATAAGTTCTCTATTGAGACACTCGATGTAATAAGTGTGTGATTGCTACTCTGTTATAAATCCTCCGAGTACTGTGTGGTGTCAGCATTACTGATCCAGGGATGACACCGGAGCACAGAGATCAGACCGTTTGAGGTCTAGTCGCTACATTGGAGGAGGTCGACGGTGGATGAACAGTAGCTCGTGGAGGCTGGAGGGGGTCGATGATGGAGATGAACAGTATCCCGTGGAGTCCCGTTTTGCGGTACGCCACACCCCTCCCAATGAACATGACCCCTGTTTTGACCATAGCGCTCCAACACAAGTCTGTTTCGTCCGTTTTGCGGTACGCCACACCCCTCCCGATCAATAGGACCCCCGTTTCGTCCGTAGGAGGTCCTTTTCCTCCGTTTTGCGGTACGCCAGACCCCTCCCGATCAACAGGACCCCGTTCCAAACATAGGAGGTCTGTTTCCTCCGTTGTGCGGTACGCCAGGCCTCGTTTCCATCGCCTGTTCTGTCCAAGCCCTCCCGATGAACACAACCACACATTCCGTTCCGACCCAGCCGGTTGGCTCCCACGCGTTCCGTTGCCTCCCGATAAACACGACGCATTCCGTTGCCTCCCCATGAACACGATGCATTCCGTTACCTCCCCATGAACACGACGCATTCCGTTGCCTCCCCATGAACACGACGACGACGCTGTTTCTCCGTTCCGACCAAGCCATGTACACGAGCCCTCGCCGTACGTATGCGCGAGTAGGCATTCGAGACCCCACCCGTATGTACACATACGTGGCCGTATTTTATTTCTTGCACCCTGGCCGCTGTACGTACGTGTATAGGCTATGTGCGCGCCTCTACTACGACACGTGCGTGCCTCTACACCGAACAGTATGTACGTACACATTCGCGACCAGAATGACAACGCTATGTACGCTTCGACCAGGTGGGTCCCGACTGTCAGGCACTTCCTTGCCTGCGAAGATGTAGCTGGTGGGTCCCAGCAGTCAGGGGACGAATCGTTTTTTTGCCCGGACGCACTTCCTTGCGTGCGAAGATGTAGCTGGTGGGTCCCAGCAGTCAGGGGGAAACGTTTTTTTCATGATATACAGTGGCCCATCCGGTGGGTCCCAACTGTTAGGTGGAGGAATCATTATTTTCCGCATAATAAGGAGGCACTTCCTTGCTGCGGCCGTGGACCCAGCTGTCAGCCTCTCCACGTACAGTCCACGTCCGATGGAAGTCGTTCCTTGACCACGTTGACCACGCCGCGCCGAGAGCACCAGGGCGGTTGACGACGGCGAGGCCTAGGAAGGGGCCGACACGGAGGCAGGGAAGACTCGGCAGTTGTTTCCCATGTGGAGGGGAGTACGACTGTAAGAGGGTTTACTGGTTCGTCTGCCGTCACCGGAGAATAACAGCAGGTGTGGGTGAGTAGAGGGATGGCTAGGCCAACGATGGGAGTACGGTCGAGCAGTGAGGCCTGCGCGGCAGCACAGCCGGCCGCGAGGAGGAGGGAGCAGGAAGTCCCGCCGGTGCTTGTTTGAGCGGCTGGAGCAGGAAGAGCAGAGATTGAAGAAGCACGACGGCCGTTGGATCGACATCCAACAGTCAGTGCTTGTGCGTCAACCTTTTTTTCCGGAAAGCCTCAAATCTGTGGAAAACAGCATATAGCCCATCTGCCATTATTTCTAATAATTTACAACCCATTTGCTAATTCTTAAGGTTTTTTGGAGCCCATATTCTTTTTGTTTGCATTACAACCCATATTGTGGCAACGGTTAAAAAATTATACGAAATTTTGCATATTTCGGTGCGGTCCGAACTGTTTTTAATCCCGAAATTTCAACTCACATTCAAACTGATTTTAAAAATAAATGTATATCAATATAAAATCCAACAAATTCTCCAAGCATAAAAATTTATGTAATTTAAAATCTTGAAATGAAAAAAAGATATTTGAAACTAATTGCCGGTTTGATGTGTTTTAAAAATGTACAACCCATTTCTCGTTACTGATGGGCCATTTTCTCGGCCAGCCGAGTGAAAGCTCTCATCTTCTTGAAAGATTTGCAGCCCAACAGGCCTGACAAAGCGACTTACTTGGCAAATCACAAAAAACTGGGCTGTGGCCGTGGACCCAGCTGTCAGCCTCTCCACGTACAGTACTCTTCCGATGGAAGTCGTTCCTTGACCACGTTGACCACGCCGCACGGAGAGGGCCGCGGCGGTGGACGACGGCGAGGCCTAGGAAGGGGATGACGCGGCAGTGGAAGCCCGCGCGGAGAGAACTACGAGGGTTCACTGGTTCAGCTGCGGTGTGAGGCTGACCAGCGGTGGGAATAGTAGGGGGCGGTGAGGCCTCGGCGGCAGCACAGCCGGCCACGGGAGGCAGGAGCATGCGGCACGACAGGCGCTGCTTTGGGCGGCTGGAGCAAGAAGACCAGAGGTTGAAGAAGCACTACGGCCGTTGGATGGACATCGTACGGTCACTGGAGCTATAATCGTTCATATTGACTAAGTTGACAAAGCCCTTCGTCCCCGTCAACTTAGTAGGCCCACAAGTCAGCCTCCCAGCAAGGTGGGTCCCAGCTAGCCGGGGGAGTATTTTTGTGCGTAATAAGGAGGCACATCCGGTGGGTCCGAGTTGAAGGCGAGGGGGGGACATTTTTTTTGCGAAATACGGTGGCCCGTCCGGTGGGTCCCAGCAGTCAGGGGGAAAAGATTTTTTTCACAAAATACTGGTGGCTCGTCCGGTGGGTCCCCACTATCTGGTGGAGGAATAATTATTTTGCACGTAATAAGGAGGCACTTCCTTGCTGCGGGCGTGGACCCAGCTGTCAGCCTCTCCACGTGCAGTCGACGTCCGATGGAAGTCGTTCCTTGAGCACGTTGACCACGCCGCGCCGAGAGCACCAGGGCGGTGGACGACGGCGAGGCCAGGAAGGGGACGACGCAGATCCGGGGAAGACGCGGCAGTGGATGCCCACGCGTAGAGGAGTACGAGGGTTCACTGGTTTGCTGCGGTGTGAGGCTGCCGTCGCCGCAGAATAACAGGCGGTGTGGGTGTGTAGAGGGATGGCCTGGCCAGCGGTGGGAGTAGTAGGGGCGGTGAGGCCTCTGCCGCATCACAGCCGGCCATGGGAGGCAGGAGCACGAGGCACGACCAGCGCTGGTTTGGGTGGCTGGAGCAAGAAGACTAGAGGTTGAAGAAGCACTACGGCCGTTGGATGGACCTCATATGGTCACTAGAGCTAGAATCGTGCATATTGACTAAGTTGACAAAGCCCTTCGTCCCCGTCAACTTAGTAGGCCCACTATACTGGGTCCCAACTACCAGGGGGAGTATTCATTTTTTGTGCGTAATAAGGAGGCACTTCCTTGCGTCTGAAGATATAGTTGGTGGGTCCGAGCTGTCAGTGGAGGTAACTTTTTTTACGAAATACAGAGGCCGTTTCGGTGGGTCCCAGATGTCAGGTGGAGGAAATCATTATTTTGCACGTAATAAGGAGGCATTTCCTTGCGTGCGGCCGTGGACCCAGCTGTCAGCCTCTCCACGTACAGTCCACTTTAGATGCATGTCGGTCGTTGACCACGCTGACCATGCCATGCCGAGAGCACCAGGGCGGTGGATGACGGCGAGGCCTAGGAAGGGAACGACACGGAGGCAGGGAAGACTCGGCCGTTGTTTTTGTTTCCCATGCGGAGGGGAGTACGACTGTACGAGGGTTTACTGGTTCGTCTGCCGTCGCCGGAGAATAACATCAGGTGTGGGTGAGTAGAGGGATGGCTAGGCCAGCGATGGGAGTACGATGGGGCGGTGAGGCCTACGCGGCAGCACAGCCGGCCGCGGGAAAGGAGGGAGCAGGCAGTCCCGCCGGCACTTGTTTGAGCGGCTGGAGCAGGCAGAGCAGAGATTGAAGAAGCACGACGGCCGTTGGATGGACATCCAACAGTATACAGGCCATCTGTGGAAAGCCTCAAATCTGTGGAAAACAACATATAGTCCATCTGCCATTATTTCAAATAATTTACAGCCCATTTGCTAATTCTTACGAGTTTTTTTGGAGCCCATATTCTTTATGTTAGCATTACAGCCCATATTGTGGCCACGGTTAAAAAATTATATGAAATTTTGCATATGTCGGTGCGGTCTGAACTGTTTTTAATCCCAAAATTTTGAGTCACATTCATACTGATTTTAAAAATAAATGTATATCAATATAAAATCCTATAAATTGTCCACGCATAAAAATCAATGCAATTTAAAATCTCGAAATGAAAAAAAAAGATATTTGAAAATAATTGTCGGTTTGATGTGTTTTAAAAATGTACATCCCATTTCTCATTACTGATAGGCCATTTTCTCGGCCAGCCGAATGAAGCTCTCGTCGTCTTGAAAGATTTGCAGCCCAGCAGGCCTGATAAAGCGACTTACTTGACAAATCACAAAAGAACTGGGCTAGCCATTTTCAGAAAGAAAAAAAAACTACTGGGCTGGTCTGTGGTAAACATAAAAGAAAAGGCTGTCTAGACAGGCCAGAGTGTCCCGCACAGCCCAGTATTTCCGAGCGGACATGTAGGCCGAGGCGCCTCTTCGTGAACCGTGGCAAACTCGCAACCGTTCACCGACTCTTCGCCTTTCCCTCTTGATTTGGAACTGCTGTCGCACGCTCTTCCTCTCCCTCCTCCATTTTCCTTCAACCCTTCACCCTTTCTTCTACCATTGTTCGATCGTCTTCTCCATGGAGGGAACAAGACAGAAACGACCCCGTTATTCTTCCCCCGATCTGAAAGATGACGTGGTGGAGGAACTCATTGATCGGTGTGACATCATCACCTCGGCTAGCATGGCAGGTTCGTTCAAGCCCATTCTCGACTCAACTAATAACATCATTACAAAGAACCCAAGAGTCAAGGAGCGGTTTGATCTCCCCTATCTTCTTTGCCGTGACCCTGATGACTGGCGCCGGCACGACAGAGGCCTCTCCCTGTGCCAGTTGATGCCGCTTGATAATGATACGTATGATGTTAAGATGCCATCACTCAAGGGCAAGGCTTGGGCGGGCGCAAATGGAGATTGGGTTGTTTACATTGGGTCCAACTGCGAGTGGGAACTTGTGATTGTGTACACTCGTCACCGGGTTCCACTTCCAAAAATCTCAGCACACTGCCCAGAGGTTGAGCACACCGGTGATGTACGCACGTTCAAATACGATCATGGTGACTGTCTTCTACAAAAGATAGCAATTTATCGAGTTCCCAACCGCTCTTGGAATTATAACAACTATCAAGTTGTTGCTATCTTCGACAAGCTTGTTGTCGTCCTTCGTGGTTCGACTCGATGGATATTGCTCAAAAATCAGTTTCTGTACACGGATGAGTACTGTGATGCAATTCAATATGAGGGCCTTGTGTTTGCTGCCACCACTCGTGGCACTGTTTTTGCATGGCATCCTAGTAGTTTTGGTACATTTGTCTTCTACCATAATTATAATTGTTTCATCCACATGCATGCGGGTTAGCAAGTTTCCCTTTACTAATTAACCTTCTTCTTGTGTTTCCATGGTCCTGTGAACATCCCACCACCTATACTTGAAAATTTTTATAACCAAGGGGGAGATGACGATGGTGATGATTACGAGCATGATGACGAGTAGCGCCAATATACTCTGTGGCGCCTAGCAACTAATATTGATGGATCACCTCTTCTTGTGTGTATACAACCCACTGATGATGTTACTGGTAAGGAAGCAGGTGTCTCCCATGGTCGCACTCTCCGGACCTATTCCAACACCCGTTGCATGGTATTCAGGATGGATACTAGTGTACTAGCGCCAACTCCTTCTCCCTGGCACAGAATTGATAGTCTTGGAGAAAACTCGCTCTTCCTTGAACAAAACTATCCGATGATGGTGAAAGGCGATCCTACTGCTGCTGACACATTTATGAGAAGCAACTGTGTCTATACCTCAGGCATTTGGGTGGTTCCCTACTCTCATACTGATATAGTAGGCCGCTTCAGCCTGGATGATCGGTCCTGCGTTGGTCTCCAGATCGACAACAGATGGCCTGTCCCAGAGAATCCGTTGTGGTTCAAAGCAAGCGTTTCCAACGCCGCGGAATGGTTGAGTTGAAGTTCATTTCATGGCTTGTTATTTGTTGTGTGGTGAAAACTTTAGTATTTATAATGTATCCTCGTTGTCGATGTGGGTTGATGACCTGTTGTATGTAATAAAATGATATGCCTGTGATAAACTTACTAAACTTATGAATGGATTTTGAGTCGCTTCTCTAAATTTGTACTAGCTTCACATGCTTCGCGCGTCGGGCGGGTGTTTTTACTGTAGCCATATGTTAATGTGTTTGTTGTATGTAACTAGCACCTCGAATCCTCGATACTAGTATATTATATACTAGTAGGAGTAAGTAGTAGGAGTAGTAGGGTGGCATGGGCCAGAACAAGCATTCACGTCCAGGAGTACAACACACGCCACCACCACGACATCCATCTGACACCATATTATTTCTTGGAGTCCATGCTAGAGCAATCTCTTCAACCTCGTCGTTTCTCTAAGGCTGGTTATAGTGGGGACTAACTTAGACTAGTGTCATGCATATGACACTAGTCTTTGTTACTACCTTCCTAGTGCAAAGTAACATACAAGTAGTATCATAGATGATTGCATTTATTACATTATAGACTCATTTTGCTTTGGTTTGCGTTATGTTATAGTAACATATTATGTTACTCCAAACATTTCTCTCCTCATTAACTATATGCCACATAAGCAAACTTGTCTTGAAATGCGCTATGTTACTTGCTAAGTTACTCCCACTATGACCAGCCTAACTTCAGCCATCGCGCGACGGCGAGGTGGGGGTTTGCCGATAGTCGGTTTCCTTAACTGCGGTCCCACTTGTAAGGCCAACTCCAACGCACGACCCCAAATGGACCTCCGTTTTGCATGAACTCCAACGATAATTTTGACTAGAAAAGCAAGACCAAAGAAAATAAGAACCACAAGAATACATTTTACTACTCCTGTAAGTTGGATTAGTGCCTTCTCGATGCATTCATTGTTGATCTGCGGAGGCTCGATCTTGCGTGCTTCTTTCTTCTTCGAGTGTAAAGAAGTAGATGTTGCTTCCTCGCATCTAGTCTCATGTCTAGCCTCTATTCTAGTAGGAGTATCAACAAGTGCACTAATCTCATCCGATATCAGAACCGAAGATTTGGTCGGGTTCCTCCTCCTTTTGCCGACACGTGGGACATCCAGCATCCAGGTCGTGTCATGAAAGAAAATAGAGTGGTAGTTGAAGCCACGAGATGTGCATCTTGGGTTAAACTGTAAATAGAATCTTACTACTCTTGAGTAACTCCAAAAGCAGCCACCGAAGATCTTTATTGGATTTGTTTTTCATCCCCAGCACGTCGAGGTGAAAGATGTGCAGGTTCAGTGGGTCCTCTTGCGTTTTCACTGACATGTGGGGCCGCATGTGAGCAAACAGACGATGGGCTCCGTGCGGCCGCTGGCTGGCTGAGAAGAGAGATAGAGGAGGGCTGAGCACGGACTGCAGGAAATTTGTTCTACGTACCTTGATATAGTGGGGTGGCATGGGCCATAACTCAGTAGCATTCACGTCTAGCAGTACGACACACGCCACCCACACGAGTCCCATCCGACACCAATTTTCTTGGAGTTCGTGCTACATCCATCTCTTCTCCCTCCTGTTTTCTCAGCCATCGCGCGGTGGGCGGGGTGGCCGATAGTCACTTTGCTCAACTACGGTCCCACTTGTAAGTGAAAATGCAACACCGCACGCATTCCCGCTTGAGCGGCGTGCCGGAGCAACCGTGTGGGGGTGCGACACGAACACGGCATACTTTTCCTTTTGAACTCGTAACTTGTAAAATTTGGTTCTGCTCCATGGCGCGACCGATAGATAGAAAATAACAATTTTGCCTAGAGTAATGAGAAGTTTGGTTCTGGCGCCGTTCATGCATGGAGTACATACGAAAATTATGAAGTTGATGCGAAAGGTAAGATAATTACTGTAGTATCATATACTACTACATGGATTTGACAAAAAGATAAAAATACATACGGATCCATCAACGTTCAACGACATCCTCACGTCCTAGTGCGCCGGGTCACCAACCGACGTGTGAGGAGTAGCGGCGTTGGCGGCGAGCTCAACGTGCTTCTGAATAGTGTCGTCCAAGGTTGCCCTGCGCTCCAAGAAGGCCAGCGTCCTATCGTCCTCCTCTTGCATGTAGTAGTCCTTGTGGATGATTTGCGCGTAGGCGTGGGTGATTATGTCGATGGTGTCTTGCTGCGCCAGGCGCTGCGCGGCGAGCGCGACCTCGAGGTGGACATTCTCCAGCGCGACGGCGGGCAGTCGCAGGGCCACCAGTGCATCGAAGAGGTTGTTACCATAGTGGCCGTTGAGGGTGGCGGGCATCGCAGAGCCTAGGCACGTCGGCTGGAGGCTTATGTCAAAGTCATCCACAAGCTTCTTAACGTCGGTGAACTTGTCGAGGAAACCGACGAGGACCTCGTTAAACAAGGAGACGAAGCTGTCGTCCAAGCAGCCCCTTGCCCTAGCGGCCTCAAGCAATACTACCTGGAGACGTTCCTCGGTGCCGGGCCGCAGGCCGGCATCTTGGACCATCTGGCACAGCCGGCTGATGCTCGCGCTCATCGCCTCCATGGGTCTAGCGTAGCTTCTAGTCAATTGATCTTGCGATTCGAGTGATCACTCAGCCCTTGGTTAGCGTGCGTAAGTGCATAGGATTTCGTACTACTCCTCGGCCCTCTACTGCACCTGCCTTTAGTTGTATGATAGGTGGGCCAGCCACCCCCTGGGGCCACGTGTCATTCACCCAAAGGCAGTTGTCGTAAGTCAGTGAAGCTGCGTCCCCCTCCGTGCTGGTGCAGTATAGTCATCTCACCGGACCTCTAGTTAGGGCCAAACGAGAGAAGTTTGATGTTTACTGGTTTATTGGTCCCCTTTGCATTTTGCGCCAAGTTTTGACCTTTTATTTAACTATTAAATGTTAATGCATGTAAACAAAAATGTTGTGTAAGTCACCTTACGAAAACCAAATAATCCCAAAATACTTAGGCACGGTGCATTAACTCCCTCCTTATTTCTTATTTCGTGACATATCAACCAATGAGAGATGTGGGCCGTGCATGCTTTCAATGACTTGAGACTACCAAACATGACATGCAGTGTTTACTTCATTGCGTGTAATCCTATTAGTACTCTAGTTAGGAGTAGCAAAAAACATTAAGTTCTCTCGCCGATAGGAATAAAACACCATGTATTTATTTACAGAGGGAGTAGTACATTTTTGGTGACATGCATTAATAGATATTGCTAGTCAAATACTAAAATCCAGATGGATGTGGTAGCACTCCTAAATCCAGACGGTGGTGCTACTAGTACTAGTAGTAGTACTACCAATGTAGTAGTAGGAGTACTAGCACTGTACCATCCGTTGGTCAAATTATTACATGCTGCTCCTCACAATGAAGTGACAAGACCCTGCGCCGGAGATGACACCTGAGTATAGGCGCCGTGTTCGGCATACCATAGTCAGCCTCACCATCTGCAGTCACTATCATCATGGCTGTAGAGCTAGCCTGCTTACAACTAGCCTTGTTCGACATAATTTCCCGTGCGTAGATGCCCGTGCATTGCACGGAACACCAAGATTGGGGGTGGACGGCTCCGGCAGTGGCCATCGCGCCAGATTTTTCCACGGCCTTTTACTCCTAGATGTGGTGGGGAGGAGATGAGGCTGATTGTGAGAGATAAGGAGTTGTTTGTAAATAGGGAACAAGTGTGGGCATCTTTTTGCAAAAATGGAGAAGCTTGGTTTGTATGCTTCAGATCTAGATCCGACGGCTATTGGTGAAAGACGGGAGGCACAACATCATCACTAACTCAAGACCTGTTGGATTCACAGGATTTTGAAAACGCGAGAATAGCCGAATAGGACACGGCAATATTACAAGTTTCAAACTGATATTACAAATGTTAGGAGTAATGCTACACCTACGAAGAGGGAATTACTAGGAAGTTTACGTAAGAACTTTCGTTACTTTAGGTGGATGCAGCATTATCGTACAAACTGAAATCCACTGCCCTAACAAGTCACTAATGGGCAAATAAGTTTTCGAGTCTCTGGCCACTTGATGTTTCAAAAACAAATTCAGCTTCTACGGAGAAATGAGCTCCACCGTGTACCCGCGCGGGTGTGGCTGGGCACGAAGCGTGAGTACGTGCACGGTGCACCTATTCTCTTCTTGTATACGTACACCACCTACGTGGGGTTGTGTGAGAGAGATACAAACCTAGAGAGATATAGT
>NC_057803.1:99133964-99136916 GCF_018294505.1 Triticum aestivum
TTAACATATGCAATGTGTGTGAAATAGAGTCCTAGATATAACATATATATAGAGGGGGCGATCCACGAGAAGAGAGTGGAGGTATCATCGGCTTGAGGTTTCCATAGAATCGAAGAGAGGGATGATGTGTGTGTGTGTGTGCGCGCGCGATCGATAAAGAGTGCCATCGAATTTGTGTGTGCCCACATCAAAGATATAGTGGCTGGCCTACTGGAATGTGAGATGGGACATGTGCAATTTGTCTCTGTGGCATGGATAGCTACCTGCAGCGCTCGACTATCGGTGCGTGGTGGGGGAAGAGGGAGGCCCAATTAACTATAGAGGTACAATGGCTAGTATATGTGTGGAGGAGGAGAGAGGCCTACCTCATGTATTAAGGAGATCGATCTGCCTCATGTATTAAGGGAGATCGATCGGTATCCATGCATATGTGCAGGAGATGAATAAGGTTGGGAGAGAGACAGAGCTAGAGTGTTGGAGGGGGTGGTAGTGGAGTTGCTTCTAACAAATGGTGGGATAGGCTTGCTAGACAAACGGAGGGCACGCCCGCAATATCAATAAGAGAGGAGATGGCTGCTTGTTGTCTGTGCACGTGTGTATGAGAGACGGGTCAGGAGGCATGCACAAATGATGTGGGGGGACGATGTGGCTGTGGTAAGCAGACGTAACTACGTAGGAAGATCAATCGCCCTTTGTAAGAGAAAGGAGAGACATAACTTGTGAGGTACGTCGATCGATGGGGGGGGTAGTTAAAGTCGATCTAGGTATATGTTGGGATATCAATCGGTATACATGCATGTGTGTGTTAGAAGCAAATGAGGCACGAGGAGAAGGATAGAGAGAGAGAGGGATGCATGTAGGAGGTGGTACAAGAGGCATACTATATCAAGGGGGAGTAGTGTGTGAGTACGAGAACGATGAAAAGCGTGGTGGGAGTGAGGCATGGACGGTGACAAGAGAAGAGGGGAAGCTTGTGTTTGTGCTAGGCACACCTGGCTAGAGAGGCATATCGATCGATGTGTGCCATAAAGAAGGAGCTGGGGGGCCTACACACACCATGGGTGAACGAACTAAAGTGAAAAGACAAATTTGCGCGATGGAGCTAGAGAATGCTGAGGGAGGGTGAGAGGGATGCGGGCGTGTGCATGCACAAGAGAAAGTTAGTGCTAGCTACAAAGATAAGAGGGTTGTGTGGGTGTAAAAGACGAATAGAGATCATATATACTTCATTATAAAAAGCGAATTCAGATATTTGAAGAATTTATCATAGTGTTTCAAACCGACGGATGTGTGAATATATATATAACGGTGATACACATGGTGTGGTTATGAACATGGTATACTACATTTAATATGTTTTATCTCTACTCTTATAAAAACGGAGTTGTTGATGATGGTGTGCCTGCCATCCTGCATTATAGGCCGTCTGATTTATATCTGGCGGATAGCAAGGAAACTATGATGGTTGAAGTTGGCAACAATCATGATTGTAGATTCTTATTGAAATAGAGAAACAAATTCAAATTTAGTTCGAATTGCAGCAGTAGTATAGACATTTGGAATGCACTAAAATGTTGGTATGAGTAGGTTACATGCATTATACAGCAAGCGAAAAAAATTAACCGGACATAACATGGATTCGTACTCCCTCCTTCCATCTATATAGGGTGTAATGAGATTTTTGAGACCGCCTTTGACTATTGACAAGATTAATAGTACATGACATGCACAATGTGAAAATTATATCATTGAAAGAACCTTTCACAGACGAATTTAACAGTGTGCTTTGTGTAGGTTGCATGTCATATATCATTGCTCTAATATTTGGTCAAAGTTAGCATCGAAAAACGCATTAGGCCCTATATAGATGGAAGGGGGGAGTAGCTTTGAATAGCATTTGTATAGTAAAACGGGGCAAGACTCTCTCTTTGTGTGGTGTGAATAGTTTTATTTTTTCGTTTTCTTTTTGGTTGAGGGAAGTGCGAATTGATTTGGTACGTACAAGTACAATATTACTACACATTAGGCTTGTCCCTAAAATTCAACCCGCGTCTTGTTATATCCCGAAAATTCAGATATCGTGCTCCCAAAACTGACGCCTTCACAACCCGCGCCTTGTTATCCCAAAATTACAACGCGCGCGAAAACTCCCTCCGGCTGCTAAATCCCGACACGCGAAATCCCCCTTCTAACCCTGAGCCGAAAGGGCCGCTAGTTCAAATTGGTGGGGGGTACTTTTGTAACACACCCTACATTTTGGACAAGTGCGTTCCTAAGTCATGCTTCACCCCTCCCATCGCCCCCTTTTCGCCATTCGAAATCCCAGGCCGCCATAACCTCTCCGCTCCAGCCGCGAAACCCCACCCTCCTCCGTCCGCCACGTCACCACTGCCCAGCCGGAGCCTCTTCCCCGACGACGTCGTCCAGCGCAATAGCTCGACGTCCCTCGTCCACCTCCCCGGATGAGGATTCGTCGTCCATCTCACCGTCCCGCCGATTCAACCGCCCCGTCCTCCACCTCCAAGGAGCTGCTCCGATGATCGCCTCGTCCATCGCAGCTGCTCCATCCCCACAGCGCCACCTTAACCTGCTCCACCGGAACCGCATCATCCTCACCGACTCCTCGGACGAAGCCGAGGCCTACTCGGCGCCACCAAAGAGGTTGTACACTCATCGCATCGCACCTTCTCCTTAACTCGACCTCCCGGCGCCGACGGTGCTCCATCCTGCACCCCCATGGAGCGGCTACCTTGAAGCCGGCGCCGCGGGCGACATCTCCACGACGGCTCTCCCCCAGTGCGAGGCCCCTTCAGCGGCGGCGTCCATACCAGCCGGATCTGCTGCTGCTGCTGCTCCGGCTCTCGCTCGATCGCTCACTCGCCCAGCTGCTGCTGCTCTCCCCCTCGCTCGTGTTGCTGCTCTGCTCCGATTAAGCCACACTTCAGTCGACTG
>NC_057803.1:99137180-99149730 GCF_018294505.1 Triticum aestivum
AAGGAAGAACCACCCGCAGCGGGGACGGGGGCTCACCGGAGAGGCACCCCACTATCTATCTTAGGGTTCAGGGTGGGGACGGGGGGCCTAGAAGGCTGGCTGGGGCGGCGGTGGCGAGTTGTTTCGGGGCGGCGAGGCGGCGCTGGGGCCGGCGGTTCGGCTGGTGGTGGCTGGCGGCTCAGGGGGGGTGCAGGTTGAAGATGAACTGCAGGCCCTCCCTAAACTACATGTCAAGTGCCTCTCTGCTACCATTGCGTTCAGTTTCGATAGTAGCATTCAGATTCCACAGTAAATTTCAGTTTTGACAGTTAAGTTCAGAGTCAACAGTTTTTACCTCATCTGTTGTAGTCAGGTGGTTTTTGGTGATGTTAATTTTACATCCATTTTACATCATCTATTGGAGATGCTATTAGAATCCCACTTGAGATTGACAATGTCTGTCTTGTGCTGCTTCAGCCTTGACGTCTTATGGCTCACCGGAGCTGCTCCAACGACAGAACGATCCGTCACAACAGAGCAGTGCCCTGGACGCCATCTACAAATTCCTCAGATCTTCCTCCACACCACCGACAGCCACCTCTGCCTCAACTGCTTTAGTGACCAACCCAATGATGCTGAGGTAGACACGGCTACGGCAAAGAGGTTGTACACTTGTTGCATCACTTATTACTATACATTCACGTCGATCCATTAGGGCTATTTTGGATCAACGGAAAAACATCGATCCACTGGTTGTTACCATCACTCTAAATTTCTGCATGCTCTCCTTACATAATCTCACCATATTGTTTTCGTATGCATGTCAGATATTGTACACAGTCATGATGAACATGTAGAGAAAAAGAGAAGAGTTTTGCGCGGCAATACAATGTCATGTAGACATCGCTCCATGGTGGGTTCAATGGCAAACCCTCCCCACCCCTCTCCAGATTGTAATCCAGAGGAAGATATCTGTTCTGAGGCGGATTCGGACACCGCTGACCACTTCTATTTACCCCCAAGGTGTTTGCTCTACCTTGGCATGATGATGTTAGTCATACCATGCATATGTTGCCTTGAAGTGCCTACTTTTAATATCATATATGTCATCTGCTTAGTTTAGACATGTTCTGTAATGCCACATGTTTAGTTTCTATATCATATATGGGAATTATGCATTCTCATGTCTTTTAGCCAGCCATAATATATGTGAAATGTGCAATGCCATCCTGTTTAACCAGGCATCATATATTTGAATGATATCTTGCCCATCCTTTTCTTCATTGCATTTTCATTTGTCGACAATGTTTGTACATTAAACTACTCTTCCTGTGAATCAGCCATTTGGGTGGGAGATGGAAAAATCTGGAGTGAAAACAAGGCCTCCAGAGCAGACAGTGCTACCTGTCGAAGCAGATCTCTTGTTGGGTCCCGATAGCTCCTCAGAGATGGATTCAGAGACAGATGACCAGTCCTATTCCCCCACTGAGGTGTATGCTCTAACTTGGCATGGTTATACTGCTCATATCATGCATACGGTGTCTTGCATTGCATAGTTTAGACATCATATACACAATATTCAACACCATGTTCTTAGTTCAGACATCATATCGAATCCCTCTGTTTAGCATATAAATCACATATGTGAATTAAATTATGCGATCCTGATTACTTAGATAACATGTAGGTGAATTATGTCATGCGATCCTGTTTAGTTATTCATCATATCTTTGAATTATGTTATGCTATGCTATCCAGTTTAGATAGACATCATATATGTGAAATTATGTCATGCTATCCATTTTAGTTAAACAATATACATGCCAACTATTTCATGCCCTCTTTTTTCCACACTATCTATTACATCTGTCTCTCATACAATGTCTGTACATTCAACTATGTTTCCTGTTTATCAGCCATTTGAATTGGAGCGGGTGATGCCAGTATCTAGCGAACTAAAAACACGATCTTCAAATAAAACAATGCTACCTCTTGGTGGAGATAGCACCCTGGTTGTACATGCACAAGAACCAGCCCTACCACACATAACCCAAACTCTCGCAGATTGTACCCCTACTATGATGGACAGAGAACCAGCTTCACCCAATCTAACCCCAACCCCAGCCGATAGTAACCCAGTTCCTATTGACACAACACCATCTCCACCACAGAGCTCCCAAACAAGAGTAGTTAGTAAGGCAGCTCCAGTGCCCATAGGGCCAGTACTATCACGGCGAACCCCAACTCCACCAGTCAGTACACCTATTCTTGTGGAGGAAGCACAACCAGCTAGTCGTAGTTTAGCATCTATCGCATTTGATGTTGTTAAATCGTATGTGCGTATCTTCCCATCTTTGAAATATTATACTGAAGATGAAGGAAAATGCCAGTTGCAGGTGTTTGTCCAGGAGTTATGTGTAAGTAATGTTATTCATGGCAATTACTTTGCTTCGTCCCATACATCCTACCTCCATGATGGTTATAATACAACAAATTTTCCCATTGTTCTCTATAGAGAAGGACCGATTTGGAAACTCAGGATGAGGTAACCTGTGCTAATACCTCTGCTATCTTCAAGAATGCTTGGTGGCAGTATCGGAATTACCTGAAGAAAACGTACTTCACCGGCAAAGAAACTCATCAAATTCCCTCACGTTCTCCTGAGACACATTTACTGGACGATGACTAGGAACGCCTTGTTCTATACTAGTCCCGAACCAAGAATGTGGTAAGTTCTATGAGCTCATTTTGTATTTTTAAGTATTATATTCTTGTGTCTTACTATACTCTGTTCATGTAGAACAAGTGCCTAAACCTGAAGAACAACTGTTCTAATTTAAGATTCCATTGCTACCATAGGACATAGATATATGTTTGTTTGATGCTTTTATTATGTACTAGTACTTGGCAATAGAAGACTTGGTAGTTTAATCCTGTCCACCTTACTAATTAACTGGTTCACCGAAATGAGTTTCATATACTAGTACATGCTAAACTTGTTATGTGTCTGCTTGTTTCTTCTTTTAGAATGCTGACGGAATATTGGGGAAGAGTGCCTTATTAAGCAACGGTAAAGGAAGTAATGCAGATAAGGTTCAGGATAGTGACACATCCTGTCTTGGTTTAGTGTCGGAGTTACTGGCCACTACCGCTTGCACAAGCTATTCAAACTCACTGTCTGAATCAGTTTGGTTTCTTGAGTCTCGACTACAAGCTGAAAGACACCGATCAGCTGTGCTGCGGCAAGAAGTGGAAGATCTGCGGAAGTCCCTGGAGCATTCAGATGCATACTTTCTGGTGCAACAACAAGCGTTGGAGGATTTTAGCGCCAAATAGGACAAAGCTAATCATCTTGCTAATCTTATTGCCAGCATGGTGGATACCCAGGATAACGTTTCTTGAGCTCTTCTGAAGTTGTTTCAGTTATGCTCTTGTTTTGCTGCCGCGTTTATTTGCACTGGTGGCCAATTTTGACGGCCAGTGTATATGATATGCTGCTTTGTTCCCTATATTTGCACTGGTGGCGAACTTTGATGCCCAGTGGATGTAATATGTGTAATAGCCGTGATAGCCTAGCGTTAGTTGCTTGCTTATTTATTTCCTTGTTGTCTTGTTTATTTGTTTGCTTGTAGTCATTGCAGTTCTTTTTCCGCAGTTAACTAGTGGCTGCTATAACCTAATTTTTAAAACTAGGCCACAATAACCATGGGCTAATATTTACTGTAGTGACACTGGGCCTCCTACGGGCCGTAGAAACATTGGGCCTTCTACGGGCCGTAGAAACACTAGGCCTTCTACGTGCTATAGAAACAATGGGCCCTCTACAGGCCGTATCATCAATGGGCCTTATACGGGCCGTATGATCGATTGGCCAAACATGGGCCAATAACAGGCCGCATTATGGCTGTAAACGGGCTAGAGTTGGAATCGTCCGTTCATGGGCCGACCGTAACGGGCCATCGTTAATAGGCCGTATTTGATGACGCTATGAAAATGGTCCAACGTATTAACGGACCACAAATGGGCCGACTGTAACCACGGGCTGAATTTGGCCCACAAGCAGAAAATGACAGTAACGGGTCGTAAGTAAACGAATGCTGGAAATGAGCCCAAGAATAAATGGGCTCCGAAAAGGCCGAAAGATAACATGGGCTGGAAACGGCCCAACGGAATAATGGGCTGTTAATGGGTATAAAGTGATACACTATTCATTACAGGCCAGTTTCACCACGGGCTGTTAATGGGTGTAAAGTGATACACTGTTCATTACGGGCCAGTTTCACCATGGGGCGTTAATAGGCCAAGAGTTACATAGGGCCTCATATGGGCCGAAAGACGTCATGGGCCATACATGGGCCAGAAGTGAAAACGGGCTGGAATCATATTGGATGGCCCAGATGATGCTATTGGGCCTAATTCGGATAGGGCGTAACGGGCCTTGGGTTAGCGGGCTATAAATGGGCTATATGCGAACAGGCCGTTAACAGGCTTTCCATGGGCCGGCCCGCCACCTTTTGACCAAGTCAAACGGGCCGGCCTTTTCATAGGAATGGGCCTCTGTTGGGCCGTGCCACGTGTCGACGTATCATAGGCGCCTTCCGTCCAATGAGTGGTTGACATCTGTCCCAACGATGAGCCGACACGTGTTTCCTCCAGCCAATGATGATTTTACACGTGGAAAATCCCCATTGGTCAGGGCTGTTAACGGGTTATCGGGTCCAAAACCCGACCCGATACCTTAACATCGTTCCGTTACAGTGGATGCCACGTGTCGGTCACCCTTGACGAAAGCACTTCGTGACGCGCGATTTATCGTTATGGAAGTGGACACTTCCGTGATGATAATTTTGGTAATGTTATGGAACACTTCTACGACAACACATGTATGACTATATTGATTCTGTCATAAATTTGTCATGGATGTACATGCATGACAAAAAAGCGACCTACTGTGACAAACATGTATCATCACGGAAGTGTATTTTTTTGTACTTGAGAGGCGCACAAAAAGAAATGGATATTGTAGTCAGCTACTTAAAAGTGTTACCTCATATGATTACGTAGCCTCCATTTCATAAATTGCGTACCCGTTGAATTCATATATGAATATTACATATATTACTTCAAAATAGAAACTTAAATCATCCAAGACTAATGAATTTGAATGCAAGAGTAACAATGGTGCATGTTCATGATAGCTACATTGGTTGTTTGAAGAAACATCACTGTAACTTTGGCATGCACAACTAAAAAGGCTTATTTAAATAGAAAAAATGTGATATGTGAGTGTCCAATCTTTATAGCGTTGAATCGATATTGTACCTTTGGCCATGATTCGAAGTAGATATTGAATTATGTTCAAGCGATGCACGTCCACGATCACTAGATAGTGATACACGAAAGAATTGTGCAATCTCTCTCACACGCATACATATCTCATTTCCCTATGGGCATCGGAATCACACACGCGCACTTCGTGTATTTCTCTCCCTCCGTCAGGGTTAAATTCGTCTTTCTACCCCGTCCTACAAGTCTCTCACACAGAAACACACACACTCTCTATGTCTAACACGCCCACCCCTTTAATTCCGCCCACCCACAGCCACTAATGTCTCTCACACATATGTTATCTACCTATCCCTTAATATAGCTAGATATGTGTCACACAAACTCCTTCTCCCTACTAGCAAGATGCCCGTGCGTTGCATGGAACATCAAGATGCATTTGTATGAGAAGTTTATCTTGTGGGAGAAAAGGATGAATGAGGGAATGCCTTATTTGCAAATGCGGAGAGGGGTGTGGGTATCTTTTTGCAAAATTTCCATAGTTTCCTTCCTGTCCGTCGGATATAAATTGGATGGCCTATATTGCAGGATGGCAGGAACACCATCATCACCAACTCTGTTTTTTATAAGAGTAGAGATATGTGAGTGTCACTGCCCCCCCCCCACACCCACACTTCCCAACACCGAAGGAGTAGGGTGACACCTCGATCTTGATACTAATCTATCGACTGGCTTCTCTCTCAAACATACACACACACACACACTACCCGGCACCGAAGGAGTAGGGTGGCACATCTATCTTGATAATAATCTATCTACTCCTCTTTCAAACACACACACACACTCGCTAGTTGTGCCTCTGTGCCTACCGCGCACACTCTCGATACGTCTTTCTCTCCCCCCCCCCAACAATGATAGTAGAAGTGTGACAACTCGATCTGATCATAATCTGTCAATTGGTTTCTCTCTCAAACATTGTGTCTCGGTGCCTCGCTCGGTAGCCCCCTCGATATGTAGACTTCTCGCGCGCGCACAGCTGTAGCGACGATGACGCTGAACCCAGTGTGCCTTGTTTTTACCGGCCTCATGTGATAGTTTTCACCCTATTTTCTGTTAGTTAACAAGGCAACCTTTTCTTTGTTACTACTAGTGAATCTGAAATCATTCGGGGCAGACATAAAATATATCACTTCAACCCAATTATCGCAGCAACTATTTTAAAAGAAATAAGCTAGCTGCTCGTGCGTTGCACGGAACATCAAGATGCATTTGTATGAGTAGTTTATCTTGTGAGAGAAAAGGTTGAATGAAGGAAGGCCTTATTTGCGAACGTGGAGAGACATGTGGGTATATTTTTGCAAAATTGCCATAGTTTCTTTCCTATCCGTTAGATATAAATCCGACGGCCTATATTGCAGGATGGCACGCACACCATCATCACCAACTCTGTTTTCTACTCCCTCCGTCCGAAAATACTTGTCATCAAAATGGATAAAAAAGAGATGTATCTAAAACTAAAATACGTCTAGATACATTTCCTTTTATCCATTTTGATGACAAGTATTTCCGGACAGAGGGAGTATTTGTCTTTTTAGAGATTTCAACAAGTGACTATGACTGGACCTTACCAACATACTCAAAAAAGTAGTCCATAATTTTGATGTTACCCTCTTTTCTTGGCGGTGCAGTGCCATCTGGATACCTCATAAATAAATAAAGTACTACATGATACTAATATATGATACATGGCGCACGAGTACTAAGTATTATTAATACAGTTTTGCTAGAACTCATCTAGATGAGATATAATTTGGTCTCATTCATCTTTTATAGCCATTGGATGTGATGCTATATAAGATGCGTGCGTGCTGACGTGTGTTGTATTTGTTCTTGTGCAACGAACTGACCACTGCATGTCATGTTTGATAGTGTCAAGTCATTAAAAGCATACAAGCCCCACATCTCTTCTTGGTTGATTCCTCTATTTATGTCAAAAATAAGAAACATTGTGAGAGTTAATGCACCACGCCTATGTGTTTACTATTTGGTTTTCGTAAGATGACTTATACTCACCTAGACGGAGGGAGCATTCGATTTGACAGCGGGCGGCGTAGTTCCTGATATGGCTTTAATGCAGACGAGGGAGGGAGTAGCGGTTCCCGATATGTTGAACGGCCAATGCATCCTCCTTCAATTAATGCATGAGGGAAGTAATGGGAGGAGGTCCGGGAAAAGAGGCTGCACGATGTGAATGCAACGCAGTTTGCCCTCATTGCCCTCATATAAAGGTGCCCCTCCATTCCAATGCATCTACCACATCGTACGCACCTAAGCATTTGCCTAAGCACCTACACTAAGCGCAAAAGAGCTCACTCCAGACCCATGGCGGTGATGCTCATGAGCGGCCAGCGGCTGCGCCAGATGGTCCACGACGCCGGCCTGTGGCATGGCGCCGAGGATCGTCTCTAGATGGTGTTGGAGAACGGCTGGTGGATGGCGGCCTTCGATGCCAACTACAACTCTCAGTTGGACAAGATGATCGTTGCCACCCGCAACAAGTTCACCATCCTCAAGAAGCTCGCGGATGACATCGCCGTACTCCTCCAGCCCGCGCGCCCGGGCTCCTCATTGCCTGCCACCCTAATCGGCCTCCATGGACGGAACCTCTTTCAAGCACTGTTGGCCCTGCGGCTGCCCACCGACGCCACGAAGAATGTCCACCCGGAGGTCGCGCTCGCCGCAAGGCGCCTCGCCCTGCAAGAATTCGTCGACCTACACATCCACATGTACGAGGAAATCATGTACATAGGTATCTACAAGGCCAGTGAGGACGCTACGACATTGGCCTTCCTCAACCGACTGGAAGCCTTGGATGCCTTTGCTGAGAAGCACCTTGACCTCGCCACAAAAGCCGCCACTCCTTAGCCGCCGGTCGGTGGCCCGGCGCACTAAGTTGAGGAGGAGGAGGAGGTCGTACGCTCGTGGATCTATCTTTCTTCTTGCCTTCTGTAACCACCACTGCGATCGCAACATCGTGGCCTTAATTCTTATTGTGCCGTTGCATTCTCGTTCCAGTCAATACCGACATGTGCGATCCCTTTGCTTAATTATATGCATCACTGTAACTAGTACTCCATCCATCAATTTATAAGTTGTGCTTACCTTTTCCATCAACTTCGTGCAACGCGCGGGCATCTTGCTAGAAACACTAGAATATGTCTATATAATCCGTATGTGATAGTCCATTTAAAATCTCAAAAAGACAAATATTTAGGTATGGAGGGAGTAATATATTAGGAGTATATCAAAACAATAGTGATTTCTTTCAAGTTTGTGAACAAATACTACTATTCTACTACTTTGGATCCATCGCAACGCACGGGCACATTGCTGGTAACAGGAAAAGGCCTGCCGCGTTCGCGTCGCACCCCCACACGCCCGGGAATCGGGAGTACAACACGGCCCGTCCGGCACGACACATAGCTTAGGGAAGGCGTGTTGCCTAGAACTTTCATTTTCATGTGGGACTGTCATTGAGCAAACCGACACCCCGCCCGCCGCCGGGTTGGAAAATAGAAATGAGGGGAAGATCTAGCTGTAGCACGAAAGCCAAGAAATTTGGTCTCAGATGGGGCTCGTTGATAGAGTAGGAGCATTCCGTACTAGTACTACTCCTACTAGTACCAAGTTTGTACTCCTAATACTATATTACTAGTACTACCACTATACAACTATTAGGTACGTGCACGGCACACCACCGTAGGAACAAAAAATGGGAAGATCTTGTTTTGGGTGATTTATCTTTTTTTCAATCAACGTAGTATGAATAATATGATGTGGGGGAACCCATGAAGCTTATGTGGCTTGGTTGCATGGCTACGGAAGGTTAGAGAAAAATAAATAGATAATGTGTTTAGAGTGCACGCCACTAAATAGATATATATACTTTGGATCCATTGCAATGGACCGACACATCTATATCTATACCCCCTATATAGTGTGTGAAAAACATTGAAAGTTGGTCGTTGGATGAAGCCAATCCGACGGTACAAAGATGGAAAATCCGAGCACTATTGGCCGTTGGATATCATCCCCCAGATTCTGCCACATGTATAATCTAGAAGACTCCATGGTTGAACTTAATTCATGACTAAGGGCCTCTTTGATTCATAGGATTGCAGAAACACAGGAATAGGAAAAAAGTAGGATTGGAATGGCATGTTCATTGGATCCCTATAGGATTTGAGTTTGTTTGATTGTGTCACATGAAAAACAAAGGATTTCTTTCAAGAGGTTGGAGTGGATGTTAGAATTCCTGTGAAACGCAGTACAGATGAATCCTTAGGAAAATATTCTACATGATTCAATCCTACGAATCAAACGACCAACGTAGGAAAAATTAGTAAGGATTCTAATCCTTCAAAGATCCTATGAAAATCCTTTGAATCAAACAGACCCTAACTTTGCCACAACTAAGCTTAGGCAAAGTTATTAGTTCTTCAGAATGAGAGAAACAAGTTGGCAAGCCTAAGGGAATCTTGCCACATTTTTTGTGTGTATGTCATTTGGGGCCTTAGTGTGGCTTGCCTAAGGTGTGGCTTGCCTAAGGTGTGGCTTGAATCAAACACTCGCCTAAGTTAATCAAACTTGCCTAACCTTACATTCCACCAGATTTTGCCACATGTTAGAATCCAGAAAGCTCCACATGTAGAAGCATAATGCACAAACCACCAGAATCTCATGCGTGCAATGCACGTGTACCTTAGTAGTACTAGTTGGTAGTAGTAAGAAACAAATTCCAGTTTTGGCAAGAGCTCGTACTGCGGGAGCACCACAAGGCCTGCCGCAGGAGTTACATTTCCCTCTCGGGGCCCACGGGACCGAACTTTAGTGGCTTAGTGGTAGAAACAAGAAACATGATGGTCGCCATGGTTCAACTTCCATGGACAAGCTGTCATGTCTGCTGACACATGTATATCAAAACTAGAGTGTTTATATTTCAAGCACGTGAACAAGTATTATTCTACTACTTTGGATCCATTGCAACGCACGGGCCAACGCATTGGTAGTAGTAGTAGTGTCCATTTCTATCTCTAGAGGCCTTCCCTCGTTCATCCTTTTCTCTCACAAGATAAACTAGTCATACAAATGCATCTTGATGTTCCGTGGAACGCACGAGGATGTTTCCTTGGGGGTCTCTCCAGTGTGGCGTGGCCGTAGTTGCAAGTTGACGCCCCTTGAGATGCCGACGTTGAGGGGCACTCGGATTTCCTTCGATGAGCAGGTAAGATGAGTTTGATCACGTAGTAAATGCATTCTAAAGACTACTTCCGTCTCCATTTCCTAATTCCCCCCTGCCCACTGTTTCACAGGTTAGGCTCAGTGCGAGTGGAGATTGGCTTGCATATGTACGGGAGGGTACCAACATCAATTTGCACAACATTTACAACAGTGAAACCGTTCTCGTAGAACCTTTGTCCAACATTGGGATCGGCCATGCAACGGGCCACTGCATGAATTGGTACGATGGAACCACGGTGAGATTGAATAAGATAGCATGAACCTTGCACATGGCGGTCAAAGGCGAACCATGCTGTCTGCGGCCGATTTGTTGCCGTACGAGTAGGAAGACGCTGTACTCCTTTCTAACCGTATCTTCGCGGTGACAAACCAGGGGACTTATTTTGTATGGGACACATCCTACGATATACTCCCTCTCTCCCAGTTTATTTGTTTTGAATCTTTTCATTTTATAAGTTTCAAATTCAAATTTAGAGCTCCCCATCACATGTTGAGATTACAATGTCCATTAAATCGTTGCGTGCATGTATAGTAAGGAAACAAATCTCGAGTTTGGCACGAGTTCATGTTGCGGGAGCACCACAAGCCCTGGCGCAGGAGTTACATTTCCCTTTGAGGGCCGTCGGGACTGAGCTTCAGCGCCTTACTACACCTACCTTTGTGTCAATAACATGTGGACCCGATAGGTGACTGGTCCACATGTAATGCTCCCGTAGGCAGAGGGGCAGTGGGGCCAAGAGGGCTGAGCCGCAGGTCGAGGGACGTGTGGTTTCATGGGTTCGAGCGGCGTCGTGGGAATCGTGGGTGGCTGTGGTAGAAACTTGATGCTCGCCGCATTTTAGGTGGCCCACATGTCATGCACACAAAGGCAGAGGGGCGGTGCGGTCGAGAGGGGTGAGGCGCACGTCGGGGGGCGTGGTGGCGTGGGTTGGAGAGGCGTCGTGGGAATCGCGAGATGAAACGTGATGGTCGTCGTAGTTGAACTTCCATGGACAAGCTGTCATGTCTACGGACACATGCACTGTATACGGATCACTGGAAGGAGTAGCAGAGAAAGCTATATATGCGGATAAATAGTTCCTTATATTCAAGCGGGCCCACGCTGCTACTCTGTTCCAAAGACATGCACACCATCGAAATAGTCCATCTATATCAATATACACCAAGAGGGAATAATTTTTTTTACAAGAGAGGAAATAGTTCATCCATCCATAATGCCCTCCTGCTGGTGCAGCCTCTTCTTCTTCTTCTCCTTCTTCTTGTTCTCATTCTCCGTGGGGGACGGCTTCGCAACAAGCTCTTTGGACCTTGCAGCTATCTCGTAACTCACACGGGCACCGAGGGCAGCATATTTTATCTACTCGTACGTCAAGGGATAATTCTCCCATCCAGACGACCTTAATGCCACTATCTCGTCACCCTTCTGAAGATTTGTACTGAGCACAAAATTTGCTACGTCGAATAGGGATGGTGTCTGTTTATCACAAACTTCTACAGGAATTTTGATTCTGGTTTGTAGGTCAGCGATGCTATTCAAATCAAGGTTGTACAGCTCCAGCTTCTGTTTGTCCCCTTCGATGGCTGCCCCACAGAAGTATACGTCCTCCCGAGACAAGAAATCGTGAAACTCACCTGGTATGGAGGGCGAGTGTATGATGTGGTACACCAAAACATCATCTTCGAGGCACAACTAAAGGACGGCGGCGCGCTGGATATTCCCAGGGGCACGCTCCGTGTACTCTACATCGAGACCGATGACCCTCGTCTCTACCTTTTCGAGGGAGTTGGATACATTGTTGATCCACTGCCGAACAACCCTAGGGTGGACGGTGACGGTGGCAACTATGCGCATCGAGCCTTCGACGAGGACATGTTGGACGCCAAAAACCTGCATCTCGATCTCTATCGCCATTTGGAACCGCTGGAACGGAGGGCTATGGTTTAGAGAATTAGGATTAGATGGCTAGTCTAACTGAAGTAGTAG